>NC_092707.1:95731627-95926693 GCF_047496885.1 Scyliorhinus torazame | reverse complement strand
TTTATGAGACGGATGCTGGGGCGTTATACGGACCTGGAGGTAGGAAACTTGATTTTAGGAGGGGACTTTAATACGGTGCTGGACCCGGGGCTAGATAGATCCAGCTCAAGGACCGGAAGAAGGCCGGCAGCGGCCAAGGTACTTAAGGGGTTTATGGACCAAATGGGGGGAGTGGATCCATGGGCGATTTCTTAGACCTAGGGCTAGGGAGTATTCCTTCTTCTCCCATGTCCATAAAGTGTACTCCCGGATAGATTTTTTTGTTTTGGGAAGGTCGTTGATCTCTAGGGTGGAAGAAGCTGAGTACTCAGCCATAGCGGTTTCGGATCATGCCCCACATTGGGTGGACCTGGAATTAGGAGAGGAAAGGGAGCAGAGAAACACTCTGGCGATTAGATGTGGGACTGATGGCGGATGAGGGAGTGTGTGCAAGAGTGCGGGGGTGTATTGAGAGATACCTGGAGGTCAATGACGACGGCGAGGTCCCTGTGGGAGTGGTATGGAAGCACTAAAAGCGGTGGTCAGAGGAGAGCTGATCTCCATTGGGGCCCACAAAAGGAAAACAGAGGCCAAGGAAAGGGAAAGATTACTGGGGGAGATTTTAAGGGTGGATAGGGAATTTGCAGAGACCCCGGAGGAGGAATTGTACAGGGAGAGGAGACGACTCCAGACGGAATTTGACCTTCTGACCACCAGAAAGGCGGAGGTACTGTGGAGGAAGGCACAGGGGAGGAGGTATGAATATGGGGAAAAGGCGAGTCGCCTGTTGGCTCATCAATTGCGAAAGAGGGCAGCAGCGAGGGAAATAGGAGGAATTAGAGACGAAAGGGGAGACACGGTGCGAAGGGCAGGAAAGATAAATGAGGTGTTCAAGACCTTCTATGAGGAACTGTATAGGTCTCAACCCCCAGAGGGAGAGGAGGGGATGCGGCAGTTCCTGGACCAATTGAGGTTCCCGAAAGTGGAGGAGCGGGGGGTGGTAGGCCTGGGGGCACCGATTGGGGTGGACGAGGTTATTAAGGGACTGGGAAGCATGCAAGCAGGGGAAGGCCCCAGGACCAGACGGGTTCCCGGTGGAGTATTACAGAAAATATGTGGACTTGTTGGCCCCGTTGATGGTGAGGACGTTCAATGAGGCCAGGAAAGGGGGGACTCTACCCCCGACGATGTCGGGAGGCGACGATATCGTTAATTTTGAAGAGGGATAAAGATCCGTTGCAGTGCGGGTCCTATAGACCCATTTCATTGTTGAACGTGGACGCCAAATTGTTGGCAAAGGTACTGGCATCGAGGATAGAGGACTGTGTCCCCGGGGTGTGTTGGTGCACGAAGACCAGACAGGGTTCGTAAAAGGGAGACAACTGAATGTTAACGTGCGACGACTATTAGGGGTGATAATGATGCCCCCAGTGGAGGGGGAGGCAGAGATAGTGGCGGCAATGGACGCAGAGAAGGCATTTGATAGGGTGGAGTGGAGTATTTATGGGAAGTGATAAGGGAGGTTTGGGTTTGGGAACGGGTTTATTAGCTGGGTTAGACTTCTTTATGGGGCTCCAACGGCAAGCGTAGTTACAGGTCGACATAGATCGGAGTATTTCCGACTATATAGGGGAACAAGACAGGGATGCCCGCTGTCTCCATTGTTGTTCGCGTTGGCAATTGAACCTCTGGCCATGGCGTTGAGAGACTCCAGGAATTGAGAGGGGTGATTAGAGGGGGAGAAGAACACCGAGTCTCGTTATATGCGGATGACCTATTGTTATACGGTGTCGGACCCAGCGGGGGGAATGATAGAGGTTATGCGAATTTTGAGGGGGTTCGGGGATTTCTCGGGGTATAGGCTAAACATGGGGAAGAGTGAATTATTGTGATACATCCAGGGGACCAGAGTAGAGAGATAGAAGGCTTGCCTCTAAGGAAAGTGGAAAGAAACTTCCGATACCTGGGGATTCAGATCGCTAGGAGCTGGGGAACCTTGCACAGACTTAATCTGACACGGTTGGTAGAACAAATGGAGGAGGACTTCAAGAGGTGGGACATGCAGCCTCTATCGCTGGCGGGCAGGGTGCAAGCAATTAAGATGATGGTCCTCCCGAGGTTCTTATTTGTATTTCAATGTCTCCCTATACTAATCACTAAGACCTTTTTTAATAAAATAGACAGGAGCATCACGAGCTTCGTGTGGGCAGGGAAAGTTCCGAGAGTAAGGAGGGGGTTCCTTCAGCGTAGTAGGGACAGAGGAGGATTGGCACTACCGAACTTGGGCGATTACTATTGGGCCGCCAATGTGGCAATGATACGTAAATGGATGATGGAGGGTGAGGGGAGCGGCGTGGGAAAGACTGGAGAGAAAGTCCTGTAAAGGGACGAGTTTAGAGGCGCTGGTGACGGCGCCGCTAACCGATCTCACCTAAAAAGTTTACCACGACCCGGTGGTGGCGGCAACATTGAATATCTGGGGACAGTGGAGGCGACAGAGAGGGGTGCGGGGAGCCCTGGTGGGGTCCCCAATCAGGAACAACCATAGGTTCGCCCCAGGAAGAATGGATGGAGGATTTCAGAGCTGGTTCCAGTTGGGAATTAGGAGGGTGGGAGATTTATTTATAGATGGGACTTTTGCGAGCTTGGGAGCATTGGAGGAAAAGTATAAGTTGCCCCGGGGAAATTTCTTGAGATATATGCAGGTGAGGGCATTTACTAGACAACAGGTGAGGGAATTTCCGTTGCTCCCGACACAGGGGATACAGGACAGGGTGCTTTCAGGGGTGTGGGTCGGAGAGGGCAAGGTGTCAGAGATTTACCGAGAGATGAGGGGAAGAGGGGGAGGAGTCGGTGGTGCGAACTAAAAGGAAAGTGGGAAGAAGAACTAGGGGAGGAGATAGAGGAGGGTATGTGGGCTGATGCCCTAAGCAGGGTAAATTCCTCTTCCTCATGCGCCAGGCTTAGCCTGATTCAATTTAAGGTGCTACATAGAGCACACATAACGGGAGCAAGATTGAGCAGGTTCTTTGGAGTGGAGGACAAATGTGGGAGGTGTGGCGGGAGCCCGGCAAACCACGCACATATGTTTTGGGCATGCCCGGCACTGGAAGGGTATTGGAAGGGAGTGACGGGAGTGATTTCGCGGGTGGTGAAGGCCCGGTCAAACCAGGCTGGGGGTTAGCTCTATTTGGAGTTGCGGAAGAGTCGGGAGTGCAGGAGGCGAAAGAGGCCGACGTTGTGGCCTTTGCGTCCCTAGTAGCCCGGCGCAGGATCCTACTCATGTGGAAGGAGGCGAAACCCCCCGGACTGGAGGCCTGGGTAAATGATATGGCGGGGTTCATTAAACTGGAGCAGATAAAGTTTGCCCTGAGAGGATCGGCTCAAGGGTTCACCAGGCGGTGGCAGCCATTTCTCGACTACCTAGGGGAACGTTAGAGGGAAGACAGATGACCAGCAGCAGCAACCCAGGGGAGGAGGGGGGGGGGGGGGGGAGGGGGGGTTTAGTTTAGGTCAAAGATAAAGGGGTTTTGTTACTTGTGTATTGTTTAAAATTTCTGTATTGTTATTGTTGCGTTTGCTTTGTAAGAGGGGAAAAATTGTTGTTTGGGAAAAAATTTTCAATAAAACATTTATAAAAAAATAAATAAATAAATAAATCTTGTCTCTTATAATCCCCTCCAAGACTTTACCCACTACAGACGTGAGGCTCACCGGTCTATAGTTGCCGGGGTTGTCTCTGCTCCCCTTTTTGAACAAAGGACCACATTTGCTGTCCTCCAGTCCTCTGGCACTATTCCTGTAGCCAATGATGACATAAAAATCAAAGCCAAAGGTCCAGCAATCTCTTCCCTGGCCTCCCAGAGAATCCTAGGATAAATCCCATCAGGTCCCGGGGACTTATCTATTTTCAGCCTGTCCAGAATTGCAACACCTCTTCCCTACGTACCTCAATGCCATCTATTCTATTAGCCTGGGGCTCAGCATTCTCCTCCACAACATTATCTTTTTCCTGAATGAATACTGACGAAAAATATTCATTTAGTATCTCGCCTATCTCTTCAGACTCCACACACAATTTCCCATCCCTGTCCTTGACTGGTCCTACTCTTTCCCTAGTCATTCGCTTATTCCTGACATACCTATAGAAAGCTTTTGGGTTTTCCTTGATCCTTCCTGCCAAATACTTCTCATGTCCCCTCCTTGCTCGTCTTAGCTCTCTCTTTAGATCCTTCCTCGCTACCTTGTAACTCTCCATCGCCCTAACCGAAACTTCACACCTCATCTTCACATAGGCCTCCTTCTTCCTCTTAACAAGAGATTCCACTTCCTTGGTAAACCACGGTTCCCTCGCTCGATGCCTTCCTCCCTGCCTGACCGGTACATACTTATCAAGAACACGCAGTAGCTGATCCTTGAACAAGCCCCACTTATCCAGTGTGCCCAACACTTGCAGCCTACTTCTCCACCTTATCCCCCCCCAAGTCACGTCTAATGGCATCATAATTGCCCTTCCCCCAGCTATAATTCTTGCCCCTGCGGTGTATACTTATCCCTTTCCATCATTAACGTAAATGTCACCGAATTGTGGTCACTGTCCCCAAAGTGCTCTCCTACCTCCAAATCCAACACCTGGCCTGGTTCATTACCCAAAACCCAAATCCAACGTGGCCTCGCCTCTTGTTGGCCTGTCAGCATATTGTTTCAGGAAACCCCTCCTGCACACACTGTACAAAAAAAACGACCCATCTATTGTACTCGAACTATATCTTTTCCAGTCAATATTTGGAAAGTTAAAGTCTCCCATAATAACTACCCTGTTACTTTCGCTCTTATCCAGAATCATCTTCGCCGTCCTTTCCTCTACATCCCTAGAACTATTAGGAGGCCTATAAAAAAACTCCCAACAGGGTGACCTCTCCTTTCCTGTTTCTAACTTCCAGCCCATACTACCTCGGAAGAAGAGTCCCCATCTAGCATCCTCTCCGCCACCGTAACACTGCTCTTGACTAGCAGCGCCACACCTCCCCCTCTTTTGCCTCCTTCTCTGAGCTTACTAAAACACCTAAACCCCCGGAACCTGCAACAATCCATTCCTGTCCCTGCTCTATCCATGTCTCCGAAATGGCCACAACATCGAAGTCCCAGGTACCAACCCATGCTGCCAGTTCCCCTACCTTGTTTCGTATACTCCTGGCATTGAAGTAGACACACTTCAAACCACCTACCTGAACACTGGCCCCTCCTGCGACGTCAAATCTGTGCTCCTGACCCCTCTACTCTCATTCTCCCTTACCCTAAAACTGCAATCCAGGTTCCCATGCCCCTGCTGCATTAGTTTAAACCCCCCCAAAGTGCACTAACAAATCCCCCCCCCCCCCCCCCCCCCAGGATATTTGTCCCCCTCAGGTTCAGATGTAGACCATCCTGTCTGTAGAGGTCCCTTCCCCAGAAAGAGCCCCAGTTATCCAGAAATCTGAATCCCTCCCGCCTGCACCATCCCTGTAGCCACGTGTTTAAATGCTCTCTCTCCCTATTCCTCATCTCACTATCACGTGGCACGGGCAACAACCCAGAGATAACAACTCTGTTTGTTCTAGTTCTAAGCTTCCATCCTAGCTCCCTGAAAGCCTGCCTGACATCCTTGCCCCCTTTCCTACCTATGTCGTTAGTGCCAATGTGGACCACGACTTGGGGCTGCTCCCCCTCCCCCCTAAGGACCCGGAAAACACGATCCGAGACATCACGTACCCTTGCACCTGGGAGGCAACATACCAAACGTGAGTCTCTCACGCTCCCACAAAATCTCCTATCTGTGCCCCTGACTATCGAGTCCCCAATTACTAATGCTCTGCTCCTCTCCCCCCTTCCCTTCTGAGCAACAGGGACAGACTCCGTGCCAGAGGCCCGTACCCCATGGCTTACCCCTGGTAAGTCTCCCCCCCCCCCCCACAAGTATCCAAAGCGGTATACTTGTTTCTCAGGGGAACAACCGCAGGGGATCCCTGCACTGACTGCTTTTTCCCAGTCCCTCTTACAGTTACCCACCTATCTCCAATCTTTGGTGTAACTAATTCCCTGAAGCTGCTATCTATGACCCCTTCTGCCCCCCGAATGATCCGAAGTTCTTCCAACTCCAGCTCCAGTTCCCTAACTCGGTCTTGGAGGAGCTGGAGATGGCAGCACTTCCTGCAGGTAAAATCAGCAGGGACACTAACTGCATCCCTCACCTCAAACATCCTGCAGGAGGAACATTGCACTCCCTTCCCTGCCATTCCTCTAACTTTCTACCAAGATCTGGCTAACAACGAAATTAAATTTTTTATAAAAAATAATAATAATATAATAAAATATGGTACTTACCTCAGACCAATGGGTTTTATTATTAGGTTAGAGGAGGAGGGCGGGTGGGAGACACTACACGTGTAGTGTCTCGGGTTTCCTCTCCACCAGAATTTATTGGGGAGGGTCTTCCCAGAGGTCCGCGGGTCGACTTCCTGTTCCCGCCTAAAACACTAATTTAAAAAAAAAAGAAACATTCTCAGCTCCTGCTGAAATTGACTAACCAGCCAGCTCCACTCCCGCCGAAATCGACTGGCCTGCCCCTGCAAAGACAAGTGCTTTTAAAGGACAGACTTACCTCCCAGCAGCCACTTCCGCACTGCTCCCGCTGAAACTGACTCACCAGCTGTTCTCCCGCCGAAATCGACTGGCCTGCCCCTGCAAAGACAAGTGCTTTTAAAGGACAGACTTACCTCCCAGCAGCCACTTCCGCACTGCTCCCGCTGAAACTGACTCACCAGCTGTTCTCCCGCCGAAATCGAAAAGTAGGGGATACCTACTTTTGACGTGGCAACTATTTTTCCTTGTGTCTCTAGTGCGTTGATGTGTCTATTACATTGGAGGTGGTAATATCTTTATTTCTGTGCAAGTCATCCAGATTGGAATTTGGAATGTCTCCACAAACTAATGAATGAATTGTGCCTTTATTATGGCTCAGTGGACAAATCATGGCACAATTGGAAGGCTCCAGCCTACTGTATTTAGCTCATGCTTGCACCCTTCATTTATTTGATTGTTTCTCCTTCACCAAGCAACGATGCTCTAGTGCTTCATAGCAAATTTCAGCTAATCCAAACTTGCTATTTTATCTCTACCTGTTCATTCCACATTTTTGTTCTCACTCCAGTTTTGGTATCAGCTTCATGCAGACATAAATCATGAAACCGTTGTTCTTGGACATTAGACCAAACCGGTTTAATCCATTGAAAAGCAGCCGCATAAAACCTATTGTAAACCCTACCTTTTACTTCCTTGCTTAATGTCGTCTACCAAAACGAGAAAGGCAGGCATTTACATAGCAACTTCTTGCTCCTAAGGATTTTTACGAAGTTAATCAGGCACAAATTGAGACTGAGCCAAAGGATGCATTAGGACAGCTGACTTAAAAGGTTTGACCAAAGTGGTTTGAAAGATTTGCATTTTCGTGACATCAAGCATGAAGTTGTGATGTAGGAAGCTTGGCAACAAATTTGTGCGCATTCAGTGTGGAGCACATTTGGACTCATTGCCGCAGAAGGCAATGAGTTCAAGTCAGCCTTTAAGACAGAGATAGATAGGTTCTTGATTAATAAGGGGATCAAGAGTTATAGGGAGAAGGCAGGAGAATGGGAATGAGAAACATATCAGCTGTGATTGAATGGCGGAGCAGACTAGATGGGTCGAATGGCCTAATTCTGCTCCTATGTCTTATGGTCTTCATACAGTATGATACACAGCATCTTGGAGCAAAGGAGGGAATTCTGGAACATGTGGCATTTGCAGCAGTGATTGAAAGTTGAACCTATTTGGCTGCCAATGGTGGGTTCTGTAAAGTTTTTAACAAACTAATCCATGTTTTTTCTGTTGGATTTTATATTAATGGTGGTGGGTGGGAGGTACTCTATTATTAATGGCCTGAGGTAAGGTAAAGACTGTACACTTGGGCTTTATGAACACTTAGTTTGGATTGCTTGTCATATTATGTTCTGCGTTCCTCTGTTAATACAAGCCTGATTGGGTTCTGTTTTTCAATGAACCTCTGGTCTTGGATCCGTAAACATTAAACTCATCATTCCAGGTTAACTAACTCGAAAGGAGAGTTGTGGAATGGATATTAATTAACTCTTGACTGGTGAGCTTATTTTGAATGGGAAAGTTGTGCTACTACTTCGCTGATTGAAATGATGGTGCCGCCCTTCATGTTGAGTTGCAGGTTCTGACATCTCAAACTCCCTTTTCCAGTTGCACCAGTAAAGAAAAATCTGCCGTTTGAAGTTTCCTGCTCTTCTGAATACTTTAATGAATTCCTGAGTGCGGCCTCAGATGCCAGGCACTAGGTGGAGGTGTGCATAAATTGCTGTAGATGAGAATTGAACTCTGTGATATGCAAGCAAAATCAACCTGATAAACCGATTCTTTTCTTCAAAACTGCAGCATAAACCTTTCTGTGTAGCTGATTCTGTAGCATAATGGCCCAGTGGAATTGATCCAAATGCTTAGTGATGCTATACAGCCTGAGTCCAATGTGTGCATTTGCAAAGCACTTTATTGAATTGTTTGGGTTTATTTCAACTTGAGATTTATTTTCTGGCTTGCTCTTTGTGTGCATTTTGTGTTGTAATATGGAGTTTTAGTGTACATCCAGAATTGAAAAGTTAGTTTCTACAGTGGTCAGCTCCCTTCAGCTGTGTCTCAGCCTATTATTCCAAGCTTTAACCCCTTTCGACAATTGTGGTCTCCAGTCCCTTTCGTTATAATTCTTCAGTTAATGCCACTGGGTCCCTCAAATTGGGGAAGTGCAAATTGTGCTGGCCTGAGCAATTGGCCAGCACATGTTTCTTACTGGTGTGCCCTAGTTTGAATTTTTTTTTGTAGGCCTGGACGTTTGGGAAAGGCTGAACTTCTCTGTTGCCTTTCTGGGTATAATTGGGATAGAAATGTATTAGGATGAGCAAATGGAGATTAACAGAAATAGGGATTTAAACACTGGCCTGTGAGACTCAGTGAATCGTCTACGTACTTTGAAAGACCAGAAATTTGATTTGCCCTGCTGTATGTGATGGAGAAGAACCTTGATAGTGTAATGATCCCAGCTGATAATACTGGACAGTCAGGTCCCAGAATGGAGCCCTGGCTTGATAGTCTGTAAGACCTTAACATTTTTATTTAGATACGTGGATGCACAGCATCTGCTGGCATCAGAACTTCCAATTAGCTTTTAACAAAAGAATAAAACTTTATTAAATGTGAAAAGAATTACTCGAACACAATACCCCTTCACCCCTACTATATCTTCACTGATGTCCTCACACAAGTTACGCAATGTATCTAGTAATATAATCTCTAAGTACACAATCCATGTAAACCAACAGGCCGACTGTGTCAGATATGCCACACTCTGAAACCAAGTGGCAGATGTCACCCAATAGAACTTCTGTAGATTTCTCATCGACACCCCCCCCAATGCTTGTCATGCTGTGAGCCAAATGGTCTCATTGGAACTTTAACTTCCACATGAGTCTTTCCAAACTCTATTCTCAAAGAACACACTTTGAAATCTTCTCCCATAAAAGCTGTCAGATGCTTTCAAGGATCCACACCCAGAGTTTAAAACTCTCCTTCAGTATTCTGCACTGGATTGCCACATGCGTTCAAGCTTCCACACAATCTCTCGGGCACCCAGCCACGCCAATAGAACCAATGGGCGGCATGGTACACATGGTTAGCACCTGCATTCGATTCCAGCCTTGGGTGACTGTGGAGTGTGCATGTTCTCCCTGAGTCTGTGTGGGTTTCCTCCCACAGTCCAAAGATGTGCCACTTGGGTGGATTGGCCATATTAAATTGCCCTTTAGTGTCCAATGGTTAGTTGGGGTCATGGGGATATGGCAGAGGAGTGGGCCTAGGTAGGGTGCTCTTACTACTCTTTCTCCCACCCCGCCCTTTACTGCTGACTTTCAATTTTCCTTGAAGAAATTGATGAACGGTTGACATCTCCGGGCGAGCCCCTGAGTTGATCCCCTCAAAGCGAACTTGATTTTTTTCCAGACTTGAGAAACCCTGCCATATAGCTGACCCACTCACCTGACTTCGGGGGCTCTTGAGTCCCTCCATCCCAGCAAAATCCATCTCCGGGCCATCAGGGAGGAGAAGGCCAGGACCCCCCCCCCCCCCCCCCCCCCCGGCCCTTCCGATACACCAAATACTGCCAGTTCTGGACTCTGAGTTACCCTCCCTTCCAGGACGTCTGACATAAGGTCCGCAAATCCCTGCGAGAATCCCCTCAATTTTGGACAGGCCCAAAAATATGTACATGGTTCGCCAGGCTACCCCCACACCGCCCACATCTATCCTCCACAAAGAACCTGCTCATCCGAGCTACCGTCATGTGGGCCCTGTAGACCACCTTGAACTGGATCAAGCTAAATCTGGCACACGTCAAGGATGAATTGACTCTCCAAGGCTTTTACCCACAATTCAATTTCCAACTCTCCTCCCAGCTCCTCTTCCCACTTCCTCTTCACCTCCTTGATAGGGGCCCCTTCCCACTCCAACTCCTTGTTTTTCTCCAAAACCCTCCCCTCTCCAACCCCTGTTTTTGACATCACCTTATCCTGTAGTCCCCTTAGGGGGAGGCGAGGAAAGCTTGGAACCTGCCTCCGTACAAAATCCCGTACCTGAAGGTACCAAAACCCGTTCCCACCCGGCAGCTCGAAATCCTCCTCTAATGCCTCCAATGTCGGAAAGCCCTCCTGGATGAATAGGTCCACACAAATCTCAATCCCTGCCTACTGCCATCTCTTAAAGCCCCCATCCAGCCCCCCTGGGCCAAACTGGTGGTTGTTACAGATCGGTGACCACACCCTTAGGACTGCCACTTCCACAGGGCTTGTAGAGTACCGAGCTGGCGAGAACGGCAGAGGCGCCATTAGTGAAGCCTCCAAACTCGTACTCTTGCAGGATGCCGCTTCCAATCCGACCCCTCCCCCCACTACCCACTTGCTGACCATCGATATGTTTGCCGCCTAGTAATAGCTAATGAAGCTCGGGAGGGCCAAGGCCCCCCTCTCCGCGACCCCGTTCCAGGAGTGCCTTTACTCTCGGGGTTTTGCCCGCCCACACACAACCCAATATCGCCGTGTTCATTTCCTGAAAAAAGCCTTTGGGACAAAAATCGGGAGACATTGAAAAAAGAAGAGCAATCTCGGAAAGACCGTCATCTTCACCGTCTGCACCCTCCCTGCCAGCATCAGCGGAAGCATGTCCCATTTGTGGAAGTCCCTATTCATTTGATCGACCGCTTTGTCCAATCCTTGAAACTGCCCCCAATTCTTAGCCACTTGAATCCCCAGATATCTAAAACTCCTCTCAACCACTTTAAAAAGGTAACTCCTTCAGCCTCCTTTCCTGCCCCTGTGCCTGGATCACAAACATCTCGCTCTTTCCCATATTTAACTTGTAGCCTGAAAATCGCCCAAATTCTCCTAGTACCTCCACGATTTCGGCCATCCCCCCCCACCGGGTCTGTGACATAGAGCAGCAAATCGTTCACATAGAGAAAGACCCTGTGCTCAAACCCCCCCCCTTCACTATCCCCCGCCAGACATTCAATGATCTAAGGGCCATCGCTAAGGGCTCTATGGCCAGGGCAAACAGTAATGGGGTGAGCGGGCATCCCTGCCTTGTCCCCCCAGAGACACCGAAGTATTCTGACCGGACTTGGTTGGTTCTTACATTTGCCACAGGCGCCTGATATAACAGCCGGACCCAATCCACAAATCCCTGCCTGAACCCAAACCTGCCTAAAATATCCCATAGGCACTTCCACTCCACCCGGTCGAAAGCCTTCTCCGGGTCCATGGCTACTATCACCTCAATCTCGCATCCCTCCGCTGACATAACAACATTAAGAAGCCGTCTAATATTGGACGTCAGGTGCCTGCCCTTCACAAATCCCGTCTGATCCTCCCCGATTACCTCCAGGACACAATCCTCTTTTCGAGCCAAGATCTTTGCCAGCAATTTAGCATCTACGTTCAAAAGGGAAATTGGCCTGTACGATCCACAGCTCTCCGGGTCCTTGTCTCGCTTTAGGATGAGAGAAATTGATGCCTGTGATAGTGTTGGAGGAAGCACTCCCAGCTCCTTATTAAAAGCCTTAACCAGAAGCTGCCCTAGTAACCCAGAAAATGTTTCATAAAATTCCACTGGCAATCTATCAGGTCCCGGGGCCTTACCCGATTGTATCGCCCCCATTCCATCTATCACCTCCCCAAGCCCAATTGGGCCCCCCAGGACTTCCACCAGCTCCTCACCTACCTTCGGGAACTCTAGCCTCTCCAGCAACTGATTCATACCCTCCTCCCAACCGGGGGTTCCGACTCATATAGTCGACTTAGAATTCACGGAACACGTCATTAACTGCCCCCGGGTCTATCACTACCTTCCCCCTCATTATTGTTTATTTTCCCTATTTCTCTCGCCGCCTCCTGCGTCCTCAGCTGATGTGCCAGCATCCTGCTAGCCTTCTCCCCCTATTCATATATTGCCCCTTTTACTCTCCTCAGCTGTCCCTCTGCACTACCTGTGGAAAGGAGCCCAAATTCCATTTGGAGTCTGACGCTCCTTCAGGAGCTCCTCATCCGGAGGTTCTGCATATCTCCTGTCCACCTGTAAGATTTCTCCTACCAACCTGTCCAACTCCGCCTGTTCGGTCTTCTCCCTATGGGCCCGAATCAAAATACATTCCCCTCTAATATCTGCCTTCAATGCCTCCCACACCGCCCCAGCAGCGCTCTCTCCCGTGTCATTGTTCCTTTTATGCCCCCGAATGGCTTCCCTCACTTGCTCACAGACCTCGTCGTCCGCTAACAGCCCTACATCTAATCTCCACTGCGGGCGCTGGGACTTTTCTGTACTTACCGTAGGTCTATCGAATATGGCGCGTGGTCTGATACCACAATTGCTGAGCGCTCCGTGTCCTCCACCCCCACTAACAAGTGTTTTATCCAGTACAAAGAAATCTATCCTGGAGTATACCTTGTGCACATGGGAGTAGAATGAATATTCCTTGCTCCTTGGCCTCCCGAATCTCCACGGACCAACCCCTCCCATGCGCTCCATAAACCCCCGCAGTTCTTTCGCCGTTGCTGATACTTTCCCTGACCTAGAACTCGACTGGTCCATTCTCGGATCCAGGACCGTGTTGAAGTCACCCCCCTCCCCCCAAAACTAACCGGTGCGGGTCAAGGTCCGGGATCTTTCCCAGCACCTTCCTGACAAACGTGACATCATCTCAGTTGGGGGCATATATATTTACCAACACCACTGCCATTCCCTCCAGTTTCCGCTAACCATAATAAATCTGCCTCCCGGGTCTGCCTCTATCTTCCCCACCTCAAATGCCACCCATTTGTTAATCAGGATGGCCATCCCCCTTGTTTTGAAGTCCAGTTCTGAATGGAATACTTGTCCGACCCATCCCTCCTTCAGTCTGACCTGGTCTCCCAGCTTCAAGTGTCTACTGTAACATGGCCACGTCGGCTTTTAGCTGTCTCAAGTGTGCGAACACACGGGCCCTTTTGACCGCCCATTCAGTCCACGAACATTCCACGTAATCAGTCTGGTCTGGGTGGGTGGGGGGGGGGGGGGGGGGGGCTCTTGCCCCCCTCCCCTGTCGATCAGCCATGACCTTTCCTAGGCCAGCCCTTAGCCCATGTCCCGCACCTCCCCTGGCCCGCCCCTCGGCAGCCACAGCCATCTGGTCTCCATCGCCAACCTCCTAAAAGTCCCCTACATCGCCAACCTCCTAAAAGTCCCCTAGTCGTCAGCAGAAACCCCCCTCCACTCCATCTCTCTTCAGCTCTCCCCCCACTTTGCTCCCGTGAACCAGCCCTCCCAGCTAGCCTAGTAGCTCCCGCCCCCAGCGCCTAGTATCCTACCACCTGCTGGATTCCCTTGCCCACACTCTTAACATAAGTTCTAAAAACAATAACATCAAACATGGAAAGCAAACAACAATCCTCCAAGGTCTGGGCGCAGAGGCCCACCCCTCCTCCCTTTACAACATCTCGGTCCCATCACCTTCAAACAGAGCCAAAAACAATAGAAGAAAAATCAAACAGGAGAAGAAAGGATTATGCATGCAGAAACTCAAACATCTTTTTTTTTTTTGTTCCCTAGAACATTGCAACTTCAATACCTTTTTACTGTATCTCGGTACATATAACAACGAATCAGAATCAAATCAATCAGAGACATCCTTCTTTTCCCGATCCAACATAACTTAAGATACAGTGAAAGGCTGAAATTCTATAAATATAAAGCAACACAAAACTTTTAACTCAACCCACTACTATCTAGATTTTAAAGTCATTATGCCTCTATCAGATTATTGTCTTTCATGGAGGTCGCCACTTCTTCTGGTGAGCCAAAGTACAGTTCCCGGTTCTCGTAGGTCCCAAAGACAGGCTGGGTAGAGCAGTCCGAATTTTATGTCCTTCGCATACAGGGCCGCCTTAACCTTATTAAAACTCGCCCTCCTCTTTGCGAGTTCTGCTCCCAAATCTTGATACGCCCGGATCTCTGCCTCTTCCCACATGAACCGTTTTGATCTGTCTGGCCCACCTCATAATGCGTTCCTTGTCCAGGAACCAATGCAGCCTCACCACCATCGCCCTCGGGGGCTCACTACCCTGGACCTTACGCCTAGGCACCTCTATCGGCCGGTCAAACGCAACTTCCCCGAGCATCTTCTCCAGCATCTTCCCCACATACGCACCGGCATCCGACCCTCCTTTCCCTCTGGCAGCCGGAGGATCCAGATATTCTGCCTGCGAGAACAATTCTCCACCTTCTCCAACAACCATTTCTGCCGATCCTGTAAAATATTAATTTCCAATGCATCGCAGTGGACTGCTCCTCTTCTTCTGCCGCCAGCTCCTGCAACTTTTGGATCGCCTGTCCCTGGGTTGTCACTTTCTCCTCCACCCGGCTGACCACCTCCTTAATCGAGGCCACTGCTCGGGTCAGGTCCTCCGCACACTCCTTATGATGCCAGGCGAACTTCTCATCCAAGTATTTAACCCACTGATCTATCGTCCATTGAGCTGGTGTGGTCGAACTTTGCTTCTCTGCCATTGCATCCACAAAACTCTGAACTTCACTTCTAACCAACTTTTGATTTCTTCTTTGAAGATTGTTTCTTGGGCGCAGCTCCATAAAATAGGGGTTGCCTTCTTCTCTCGCTTTTATCCACTTATGTTGAAAAATTCCCACAGAGATCCAGCTTAAAAGACGTTAAAAAACCACAAAGAGCGGGAGTAGCTAAATGTGCGAACGTTCACTCCATGGTCACCACCAGAAGTCGTAGGGTGCTCTTTCAGAGGGTTGGTGCAGACCCAATGGGCTGAATGGCCTCCTTCTGCACTTTAAGGAGTCTATGAAGGACACTGCTTCACAAGCTGTATTAAAGTGTCACCAACCTTAGGATTACTTCACATGTCTGGCTTCTCACTCGCCAAATTCACCAGATCTGCACCTTTGTTGTCTTTAACTGAAAGCCTCTCTCATCCCCCTTTTAACTTCAGTGAAAAGTACCACGTTCAGATTCAAGTTCTTTGTTCCTTGACTTCAGTCTTACAGGAATGACTCTTTTCATCCCCTGGAACTATCTGCTCTTTCGCTTTTGGGGCATGCTTTTTCCCCCTTTCTCCATTGTCTTGCCTCTGGCAGTTTCTGTGAAAGCTGCTTTCTTCTCATTACCTGGTTCCAACTGAACCACAAATGCTTATGTTTGTCATTGTGGGGGCCCTGATTGCTAAGCAACAGCCTACTTTCTTTAAACCCTGTTTGTTGTTTGTTTTCATGTTGTAAACCTTTAATTACAATGCAGGCGCATTTTAAAATGAAACCAAAACCCACAGACATGCAGGCACTTTTGTTTAACATGAAGCTGACTAAAGTTTTAAACCTTTCTTATGCAAACTCAAAATTAAACTTAAAGCTATTCCTTGCTCCTAATAATCCACAAATACAAATATAAATTACATAAAACTACCTCCGTTCCTGACAACTGCAAAATAAACAGCCAGTTTATGACTGTTGTCATACAAACATAGTGAAAGAAATGAAAAGCAAATAGGGTATGCCTCTAAGGATGGGGTTCTTTGGATCAAGATATTAAATTATATTGCTATTTAAAAGGGCCCAATGCTGCCTTAGTCGCTCTCCCATTCTGGCCTCTGGAATTCAACTCTTGGCCATGTTTGAATGAAGCCTGGAGAGGCGTCTTGGTGGAATCCCAAGTCATTGGTGGGCTGGTCACGGATGAGCATCATTGATGCTCCTTCCTGCACTTTATGGATGATCGAGAGTAGGCTGATAGTGCAGTAATTGACTGGGTTGGATTGCCTGCCCTTGTTGGCAAATACTTGAACATGGGTAATATTCCACATTGTTAGGTGGAGGCCAGACAGCCTGGAGAGAGTGTGGCTAATTCTGGATCTCACATCACTACAACCTTGGTATAACAGTAATGGTGAACATAACTGTTCACCAATTTTTACTATATAATTGAACTAAAATAGAAATTTGCTGTAGTTCTTGATTCCTCTGTAGGAATCCTGATCAGAACTAGAGGTTTGGAGGTCACTGAGCTGTGATGGTAAGTGCCTTCAGCTGTTGTCAGAGATGATGAGGCTGTGATCACATGTCAATCCTCCTTGTGGATGTAAGTTGTGCTAGGGATGAGAGTGGCTCATTTAGCACTTCCTTCAAGTAGGGAGAGGAGGATAAATGGGTAACTACAGATAAGTTGGTGCGATTACCATTGTCCATTTGAAATTAAATCCATGGGTGTTTGGTAACACGAGGTAATTGAGGACAGCAATTGGGGATTTGGTAAAGATGAGTCGCGTTTGACTTTGGATAGATTAAGGGAGAATAAATATAGTGTGTGTAGGCGTGGCGAACGGAAGCTTGTTGAGAAAAGACACTTGAATAGATAGCTGATTGGATGAACAGCAAATCGACGGTAACTGCTCAGATTGGAGAAGAGTTGGAAGTGATGCAATCCAGGGGGCTCAGAGTTTAGTCCACTTAACTTGGACAATATTCAGATTTTACAATGGCAGAAAAGTAGGGGGTTTGTGAGAGAGAAGGTGTTTTTAAAAAAAAAAATTCAGGGATGATGGAGTGGAATGGGTAGATATTGTGCATTTGCTCTTATGCAGATGCACAAGCTCGTGCACTTCAGAATGAAAATGGGAGCATGCTGCTGAAGGGTGTGAATGCACAATGAGACCTTTTTATTCATTCAGGGGATGTGGGTGTGGTTAGCTGGGCCAGCATTTATTGCTCTTGAACTGAGTGGTTTGCTAGTCTTATTTCAGAGGTCAGCCAATGACATTGCTGTGGGCCTGGAGTCACTGAAAGCCAGACTGGGTAAGAGTGGCATATTTCCTTTCCTAAAGGACATTAGTGAACCAGATGGGTTTTATGACAATCAACAAATGTTTTCATGGTTCATAATTCGTCATTAGACTTTTAATTGCATATTTTTATTGAATTCAGATTTCACCATCTGCCATGGTAGGATTCAGACCCTGTTCCCCAAAGTGTGGCCCTGGATTACTTTTTAAAAAAAAAAAAAAGTATTTTATTCCAAACACATTCAAAATTACAAAAGCATAAATAAATCTAAGAACTCTGTCTCCTCCTTCCGGACCCCCCCCCCCCCCCCCCCCCCCCCCCATATCATGGGACAAACAATTTCTCAAACATGGTCATGAACAGTCCTCACTGTGTCTCAAAGCCCTCCGCTGATACCCTCAATTCAAACTTAACCTTCTCCAGCTGGAGAAACTCATACAGGTCCCCTAGCCAGGCTGCCACCCCTGGCGGCGTTGTTGACCGCCATTCCAGCAAAAATCTTCAGGCAACTAGAGAGGCGAAGGTCACAACGTCGGCCTTCCTCCTCTCCATCAGCTCCGGCATTTCTGATACCCCAAGAATCGCCACAATAGGGTCCGGTTCGGCCCCCACAATCTTTTGATAACGTCCCAAATACCCCTCCTAGTATTTCTCCAACTTCTCACCGCCCCAGAAAACATGTGCGTGGTTTACTGGTCCTCACCCACACTTCTCTCACATGTGTGCCACCCCTTGGAAGAACTCACTCATCCTCGCCCGAGTCATGTGCATCCTGTGTACTACCTTAAACTGCATCGAACTGGTCCTTGCACATGAGGTTGTCGAATTCACCCTGGCATTGTCTCGCTCCACACACCTCATCCTATCATCTCCTCCTCCTTCTCACCCCCCTCCCATTTCTCCTTATTACCCACCACCTGTTCTTCCCTCCCCCAGCCACCCATACATATCCCCAATCCTACCCTCCCTTCCACATCTGGGAGCAGTAACCGCTCCAATAAGGTATGCTCTGGCAGCTTGGGAAACCCTCTCCATTCAGAAATGTGTCATCCTTGCGCAGGAGCCATGCTAATCTTCTCTGTCGTTCCATTTTTAGTATATGTGCTGCTAAGGGGCTGGTTTAGCACACTCCGCTAAATCGCTGGCTTTTAAAGCAAACCAAGGCAGGCCAGCAACACGGTTCGATTCCCGTACCAGCCTCCCCGAACAGGCGCCGGAATGTGGCGACTAGGGGCTTTTCACAGTAACTTCATTGAAGCCCACTTGTGACAATAAGCGATTTTCTTTTTTTTTTCAAAGTGAGCACCGGGTCTCTGGATTACTGGTTCTGTGACAGACTGTACCACTTCTCCATGCCTCCCCTTGCCCTTGCTTCCCCACCTGTAGGAAATTAAGCCGTAAAATCAATAGCATTTTGCATTCAATTTGTAATGTTGAGCACAAGATTAATTTATACAAATCACTTGCAGAGCCACAGTACAATTTTGGTTCTCCATTATGGAAAAGACAAAGCTGCACAATGCTTGCATTACTAGAATAATTTCAGGGATAGGAAACTGTACCTGTGAGGAGAGACTTGAGATAGTGAGATTCAGCTAAGATATGAGGTTTTAAAATTATCTGAATGATATTGATAAGCTAGGGGAAGACTATTTTCTCGGGAGTCAGCATCATGGTATTAACAATTTTAAAGATTCTGACTGAGGAATTAAGGGCCATTTCTTTTCATGGAGTTTTCTTAGAATATGGGACTGGAGTGGGGTGGGGGTGGGGGGGGGGGTTAAAGTAGGTACAAAAACCAATTGGACAGGGTGTAAAAATTGTTTTTTCTGGCCAGAGCAAATCCATTACCCATGTATCTGTTTACTATGAGGTCAGGTTGAAACAGAGATTGTGCATCTTGGGGGAAATTTATAAATATTTGAAGCCGAGGAGGATGCAAGAGCAGAGAATGCAACAGTGGGAATTAGCATTGGATTTCTCGCGCAAAGAGTGTGCAGGCCTGATGACTTGCATGGCAACAGGCAATTCTGTAAATCTCTCTGAAAGCAGGGGATGCTGAAAGGAAGCTGAACAACTCAATCTTGAAATGGGGAGAGGGGAAAGAAATAACTTGCAAATTGTATAATGACTTACTGCACTCTTGGGGCATCTAACAACACTTCACAGCCAATGAGTTACTTTTTGAAGTGCATTGATTGGCTGTAATGTTTACCTACATAACAATTTGAACATAGCAAGGCTCCACAAACATACAATGAAATGAAATGAAAATCGCTTATTGTCACAAGTAGGCTTCAAATGAAGTTACTGTGAAAAGCCCCTAGTCACCACATTCCGGCGCCTGTTCGGGGAGGCTGGTACGGGAATTGAACCGTGCTGCTGGCCTGCCTTGGTCTGCTTTCAAGGGAATGTTCTAAAAATAGCTGAAGACATTAGCAACCTGAGCTGTGATTCATGCGGTTGAAGTTTTTAAAAAATACGACAAATAAACTGGGAGTGACGCACATCACCCACCTTGTGAATGCTACTCGCTTCACATTAACATTTATTTTAGGACTTTTAACAGAAGAATTTAAAGTTGAAACTATTTGGAGAAAAGCAGAATGCACTAGATGTAGGAACAGCTGTGGTCAATTAGCTCCACTTTGTTCTCCTTTCCAGATAGGTCATGGTTTGCAGGTCTGTATGTCAATTTCACATAGCTGCCATACACAAAAAAGGTCCTGGTCTCCACCCTGTGCATTTGCATTTCAAATAGTTTGTTTTTGATACTGAGGAATGTTTGAAATGTAGTGATGTTTGAATTTTGCTTGACTGCTTTTTTAAACTAGTAAGTTCCTGAGTAACTCTGAAAACACAGGTGAGGCATCACTCTGCACTTGACGGTCTAGATTCAAGGAGGCATTTCTGCTCCTAGTTTCAACCCTACCTTTTGTCAGGACAAAATTGTGCAATGGGGCTGGAGCACTACAAATGTAAGCAATTCCTGGATACACATGAGCTGTTGCAGAAATTGCAAAAGAGGAGGACAGTGTTTAACAATATTTTAGGACTTTTTACTAACAGTAGAATTTTTAAAAGTTGAAACTATTTGGGGAAAAAACAGAATCCACTTCACATAGTAACAGGTGTGGTCCACTTAGCCCAACTTTGTTCTGCTACCCAATTAAGTTATGACTGGTCTGTTTATCAACTTCACATAGCTGCCTTGCCCTTTACACTGACCTAACAAAAATAATCACACCCCTGCACTGAGACACCATAAACTGGGTACATAATTATCCTGGGGATGAGACTTTGTAACTTACCTGGTGTGACTTTTCACCTGTACTAATGTGACCCTTCTGTATTTCCCATTGCAGGTTCTGACAGTTTCCCTCGTGGTGTCTGTGTGGAGAAGGCCACACACACTCCATTACAACGACGGCTTTTGCTTGCGTTTTCCAGTGTTTCTTCTGTCAGAGAGTGCACCAGGCCTGTAACTCTTCGACTGCCAGCCCAGAGCTCAGCAGCGAAGAACACCCGTTGGAAATGGTAAAGATGACAAAATCAAAAACCTTCCAGGCTTACCTGCCAAACTGTCACCGGACATACAGCTGTATCCATTGTCGAGCTCATCTAGCGAATCACGACGAGCTAATTTCCAAGGTAAGTCTTTGGGGGCGGGAGAAAAATTGGAGTACTTGTTCTACTCGTTGTTTGAAAATTGTTTGTTGCCGGCCAGAGGGAACTAATAGTTGGGTTCTTGATTGCAGAGAATGTGTGTAAAAATATTGGGCGAGAACCATAATTGTCAGAGTTATTCAAAGTTATGAAGGTTTTGGAGTAGATGGGGAGAAACTGCTGGAGGGTGCTCAATAACAGATGGGACACATTAGATAATTGATAAAAGAATCAGAGGTGAGATTAGATTTGTTTTTATGTGGTGAGTTCTGATGAAATGCCCTGAATTGAAAAGGAATTTGTTAAATGAGAAATGTGACTAATTGGCTGTCTTTTCACAGGGAACCAACACTGGGACAATGTGCCCAGTGGCTGCCTCCTTTTGCTGTGGGGTTCAGTCTGACTGTGTCTCTTGAAGTTGAACAGCCTGCTGGCAATCACTGCCAAGGCTCAAAATATGAACTTGAGAGATTTTACCAAAGATCAGACAAAATCTTTACAAATGTGTGTTGGCAAGAGTCAACATGTGGCAGGTGTTGCGGAAGAGTGGGGAAAGAGAATCCTGGAAATACAAGAGCAGTTGCTGTTCCTAACCTCAAGTGACATTACTGCCTGATTGTAGGTGTTGCGCTCTTGTTTACTGCTGGTTTTTCTTTGGGCATATTTACTGTGCTTGAAATCTGTTTGATATGAGGAACAGTTCCCACATGATGGTAGGAGGTTAGATTTAAAGCTATTGGGGTTTCATGCGGTTCCCTGCCTTTTTTGCACGCGCTGATGTGGACCTACTCTGCTGCTTGGTATCCAGTCAACTCTGGCCCTGCAGCAATATTCTTCAAACAATTGCAGATTCCAACACTTGAACCATGTTCCTGTTCTCTGTTTTGCTTTAATTACTGGCTTGTCCTTTGCTCAAAGGACCGAATAGCTAAGTTACAAATTTCTGCTATTACTCTCTTTCCCCCCCATCCCTCATCCTATGTGGAGTTCCTCATTGTTTATCTGCACTTCTGTTGCCTAGTAGTTGGGAATGTTGCAACATCTAATTTCCCACATGTTGAGATTGGGGGAGAAAAACAGTGTTCATCACTTCCCCTCAATCTCATTCATCTTTTGTATTTCCTGTGTCTGTGTGTGGGATCGTATCCTGTGTGTAAGCGTGTCCTCTCCCTGTCTGATTAATCCTCTTTTTTTTTCTCGTTTTTTATTGATCTTGCAAAATTGTTAACGACATGGATGCCTGGGTATTGCTAGGCTTTCTTGCTATGGCTCTGAGACCTCTCAACGTTGTAGCATGCGACTTCCGGGTGCGGCAATGCGGAGCTGAGCCGCACGATTCGGCAGCTCCCGCTACCACGGACTTTCGGGCTCGCTAGAAGAGCCCCAACGGAACTTTTTTCGGAACTAACCCGTGGGGAAGGTAAGAGGGAGGTCCCCCTCCAACTTGTATGAAACGGACTCGAAGCGTAACGGCCACAAAAGTGGCATTGGAGCAACGGGAAAAAAAGACAAAATGGCGGCGGCCAGAGACAAAGTGGAGCTGCAGGAGTTTATTAAGCACTGCTTCGAGGAGCATCGCGAGGAGATGCGTAAGGAAATGCTGGCGCCGATGCTTTCGGCAATCGAAGGACTAGTGGGCCTTCTGGGTGATCCCGAGGTTCAGATCCAGGAGATACAAAAAAGCGTTGGTCAGAACGAGGATGAGATCTCGGGCCTGCTGGTGAGAGTGGAGCAGAACGAGGTGCTACGCAGGAGGTGGGCGGGAAGACTCGAAGACCTGGAGAACAGGTAGAGGAGAAAGAATCTGCGGATCCTGGGTCTCCCTGAAGGAGCGGAGGGGGCTGATGCCGGGGCATACGCGAGCACGATGCTCGGGGCGATGATGGGCAAGGAGGCCCCTTCGAGGCCGCTGGAGTTGGACGGGGCACACCGGGTGCTGGCGAGGAGGCCCCGGGCAAATGAGCCGCCAAGAGTGATGGTGGTGAGGTTCCACCGGTTCACGGACAGAGAGTGGGTCCTGAAATGGGCCAAGAAGGAGCGGAGCAGTAAGTGGGACAATGCAGAGATCCGAATATACCCGGACTGGAGCACGGAGGTTGCAAAGCGGAGAGCGGGTTTCAACCGGGCCAAAGCGGCGTTGTACCGGAAAGAAGTGAAATTCGGAATGCTGCAGCCAGCGCGACTGTGGTCACATACAAGGGCCAACACTATTACTTCGAAACGCCTGAAGAGGCGTGGACCTTTATGCAAACCAAAAAGTTGGACTCTAACTGAGGGTTTGTGAGGGTGGGGGGGATATTTGAGGTTTGATGTGTGATGGTTGTTGTATATAGGGGGTCAATCACAATCACGCGCAGGAAATGTTACATGGGCTGGGGGAGAGAGACAAGGCCGCGATAGCAGCTGCGCCAGAGGGGGCGGAGCGGGCTTTGGAAAGCGCGGGGTTTTGTTTTTCCCGCGCGCGGGAAGAATGGTGGGAGGGGGAACACCCACATGGGGAGGTCAATGGGATAGCGGGGGTCAGCAGGTGTCAGCTGACTTACGGGAGTGACATGGGGGGAGCAAAAAAGCTAGACAGTGGTCTAGTGGGGGGGGGGGGGGGGGGGGGAGGGAGAAAGGGTTGCTGCTGCACTGGCCGAAAGGGAATGGGACATAGAAGAGGTGGTCGGGACGGGGGTCCCCCGTCTGGGTGACTGGAGGGTGAGGGAGGCATGGACACGGGACTGGCCCAGAAAAGGAGATGGCTAGTCGGGGGGGGGGGGTTTGAATGTGAGAGCCCCTCCAATCCGGCTGATAATGTGGAACGTGAGGGGGCTGAATGGGCCGGTGAAGAGGGCTCGACTGTTCGCGCACTTAAAGGGACTGAAGGCGGACGTGGTCATGCTCCAAGAGACTCACCTGAAGGTGGCGGACCAGGTCAGGTTAAGAAAGGGATGGGTAGGACAGGTATTCCACTCTGGACTGGACACGAAGAATAGAGGGGTGGCAATATTAGTGGGAAAGCGGGTGTCATTTGAGGCCAAGACTATGGAGGTGGACAATGGAGGGCGATATGTAATGGTGAGTGGTAGGCTGCAGGGGACGTGGGTGGTGTTGGTAAACGTACACGCCCCGAACTGGGATGATGCAGGATTCATGAAGCGCATGTTGGGGCGCATTCCGGACCTGGAGAAAGGAGGCCTGATAATGGGAGGGGACTTCCAATACAGTGTTGGACCCAGCACTGGACCGCTCCAAATCAAGGACTGGAAAGAGGCCGGCGGCGGCCAAGGTACTTAGGGGGTTTATGGATCAGATGGGGGGAGTGGACCCATGGCGGTTTGCAAGGCCGCAGGCCAGGGAATTTTCTTTCTTTTCCCATGTACACAAAGCCTACTCCCGGATAGATTTTTTTTTTGTTCTGGGCAGGGCACTCATCCCGAGGGTGGAGGGGACGGAGTATTCGGCCATAGCCCTTTCGGACCATGCCCCGCACTGGGTGGAACTGGAGCTGGGAGAGGAGGGAGACCAACGCCCATTGTGGCGGCTGGATGTGGGACTGCTGGCGGACGAGGTGGTGTGTGGGAAAGTGAGGGGGTGTATCGAAAGGTAATTGGAGGCCAACGACAATGGGGAGGTGCGGGTAAGGGTGGTATGGGAGGCGTTGAAGGCGGTGGTCAGGGGAGAGCTAATCTCCATTAGGGCTCATAGGGAGAAGACAGAGGGCATGGAAAAGGAGAGGTTAGTGGGGGAGATTTTGAGTGGACAGGAGATACGCAGAGGCTCCGGAGGAAAGATTACTTGGGGAAAGACGACGGCTTCAGACGGAGTTTGACCTGTTGACCACAGGGAAGGCGGAGACACAGTGGAGGAAAGTGCAGGGGGCGACCTATAAGTATGGGGAAAAGGCTAGTCGGATGCTGGCACACCAGCTCCGTAAAAGGATGGCAGCGAGGGAAATAGGGGGAGTCAAAGATGGAAGGGGAGCCACGGTTCGGAGTGCGACGAAAATAAATGAGGTATTTAAGGCCTTCTATGAAGAGCTGTACAGATCCCAGCCCCCCAACGGGGGAAGAGGGTATGAGATGATTCCTAGACCAGTTGAGATTCCCGAGGGTGGAGGAGCAAGAGGTGGCTGGTCTGGGGGCACCAATTGGGTTGGAGGAGCTGAGCAAGGGTTTGGGGAGCATACTGGTGGGGAAGGCCCCGGGACCGGACGGGTTCCCGGTGGAGTTCTACAGGAAGTACGTAGACCTGTTGGCCCCGCTACTAGTGAGGACCTTTAATGAGGCAAGAGAGGAGGGGACCCTACCTCCGACAATGTCTTTGATCCTAAAGGACAAGGACCCACTGCAATGTGGATCGTACAGGCCGATCTCGCTCCACAATATGGATGCAAAGTTGCTGGCAAAAGTGCTGGCCACGAGGATCGAGGACTGTGTCCCGGGGGTGATTCATGAGGACCAGACAGGATTTGTAAAGGGTAGGCAGCTAAACACCAATGTGCGGCGGCTCTTAAACGTGATAATGATGCCATCGGTGGAGGTAGAAGCGGAGATAGTGGCAGCTATGGACGCGGAGAAGGCCTTTGGCCGAGTAGAGTGGGAGTATCTCTTGGAGGTGCTGCATAGGTTTGGGTTCGAGGGAGGGTTTATCAGTTGGGTTAAGCTCCTTTACAGAGCCCCGGTGGCGAGTGTAGTGACGAACCGTCGGAGGTCGGAGTACTTTCGGCTGTACCGAGGGACGAGGCAGGGGTGCCCCCTGTCCCCTCTGTTGTTCGCATTGGCGATCGAACCATTGGCCATGTCATTGAGGGAGTCTAATAAATGGAGGGGGGTGGTTCGAGGGGGAGAAGAGCATCGGGTGTCGCTATATGCGGATGGCCTGTTGCTGTATGTGGCGGATCCAATGGAGGGGATGGTGGAGGTCATGCAGACTCTAAGGGAGTTTGGGGAGTTTTCGGGCTATAAGCTCAATGTAGGGAAGAGTGAGCTCTTTGTATTACAGGCGGGGGACCAAGAAAGAGGGATAGGGGACCTACCGCTGAGGAGGGCGGAGGGGAGCTTTCGGTATCTGGGGATCCAGATAGCCAGGAGTTGGGGGGCCCTACATAAACTGAATCTGACGAAGTTGGTGGACCAAATGGAGGAGGATTTTAAAAGATGGGACATGCTACCGCCCTCGCTGGCGGGTAGAGTGCAATCGGTCAAAATGGTGGCCCTTCCGAGGTTTTTGTTTGTGTTTCAGTGCCTGCCCATCGTGATCACTAAGGCCTTTTTTAAGAGAGTAGGCAGGAGTATTATGGGGTTTGTGTGGGCGAATAAGACCCTGAGGGTAAGGAGAGGGTTCCTGGAACGCAGTAGGTACCGAGGAGGGTTGGCTCTGCCAAACCTGGGGAGCTACTACTGGGCAGCAAATGTGTCGATGATCCGCAAGTGGGTTATGGAGGGAGAGGGGGCGGCATGGAAGAGGATGGAGATGGCGTCCTGCAAAGGAACGAGCCTGGGGACGTTGGTGACGGCACCGCTGCCGCTCTCGCCGACAAAGTATACCACGAGCCCAGTGGTGGCGGCAACGCTAAGGATCTGGGGCCAGTGGAGATGGCACAGGGGTGCAATGGGAGCATCGGTGTGGTCCCCGATCAGGGGTAACCATTGGTTTGTCCCGGGGAAGATGGACGGGGAGTTCCAGAGCTGGCATCGGGCGGGGACCTGTTCATTGACGGAACGTTTGCGAGCCTAGGGGCACTGGAAGAGACGTTTGAGCTACCCCCGGGAAATGCCTTTAAATATATGCAGGTGAGGGCTTTTGTGAGGCGACAGGTAAGGGAATTCCTGTTGTTCCCGGCACAAGAAATTCAAGACGGGGTGATCTCGGGTGCATGGGTCGGGGAGGGCAAGGTGTCGGCAATACACCAGGAGATGAAAGAAGAGGGGGCAGCGCTGGTAGAAGAGTTGAAGGGTAAATGGGAGGAGGAACTGGGGGAGGAGATCGAGGAAGGTCTGTGGGCTGATGCCCTGGGTAGGGTTAATTCCTCCTCCTCGTGTGCCAGGCTCAGCCTGATACAATTTAAGATGGTTCACAGAGCTCACTTGACGGGGGTGAGGTTGAGCAGGTTCATTGGGGTAGAGGACAGATGTGGAAGGTGCTCAGGGAGCCCGGCGAACCATGTCCATATGTTTTGGTCATGCCCGGCACTGGAGGGGTTCTGGAGAGGATTGGCGGGAGCAATATCTAGGGTGGTGAAAGTCCGGGACAAGCCAAGCTGGGGGCTAGCAATATTCGGAGTAGTGGATGAACCGGGAGTGCAGGATGCGAAAGAGGCCGGTATTCTGGCCTTTGCGTCCCTAGTAGCCCGGCGAAGGATCTTGCTAATGTGGAAGGAGGCGAAGCCCCCCAGCGTGGAGGCCTGGATAAACGATATGGCTGGGTTCATAAAGTTGGAGAGGATTAAGTTCGCCTTGAGAGGGTCTGCGCAGGGGTTCTACAGGCGGTGGCAACCGTTCCTAGACTATCTCGTGGAGCGTTAGAGGAAGGTTGGTCAGCAGCAGCAGCAACCTGGGGGGGTGGGGTGGGGGGGGGCGGAGCAAGAGATAACATGAAGAGTTGGGGAAACTGGCACGTACGGGAGAGAGCCAGTGTACAAAGCTATGTAAATATACTATTTTGCCATGTATATATCTTGCTCCGTGCGATTTCTCGTTTCCTTTTTTTGTTACAGGGTGGGGGGTTATTGTTTGTAAGGGAGAAAAATTGTGTTAAAAACTTTAATAAATAAATATATATATTTTTAAACGTCGTAGCATGCAATGTGGTTAGCAACAAACTCAAAGAAATGTGTGGAATCTGTTCTCTGAAAGGACATATTTTTGAGTCCCCATGTGTCTTGTGCGTCACAGTGCAGTGGGAGGAGTGTCAATTAACCTATTCACCCTGAAAGTAATCACCTGGAATTCGGGCAAATGCCTTCAGATCAACTAAACTCATTGGCCAGCGCAGTCTCTGTCCACTAGCTATTGGCTCATATTTTTTTCCAATATTGCTGTTCCCTGGGGGGGGGGGGGGCACAGTGGTTAGCACTCTTGCCTCACTGTGCCAAGGACCCGGATTCATTTGTGGCCTTGGGTGACTGTGTGGAGTTTGCACTTTCTCTCCATGTATGCATGGGTTTCCTACAGGTGCTCTGGTTTCCCCTCGCTGTCCAAAAATGTGTAAGTTAGGTGGATTGGCCGTGCTATTTTGTCCCTTAGTGTTCAAAAGGTTAGGTGGAATTATGGGGATAGGGTGGGGCATGGGCCTAGGTAGGGTGTTCTTTCAGAGGCTCGTGCAGACATGATGGGCCAAATGGCCTCCTCCTGCACAGTAAGAATCAATGAAATAGATGAACCACCGAAGTGACTACACACCAAATGGGTGTTTGCTGTCTGACTTTCACTGGTTGTAGCAGCTGGTGCATTTTCTGTCACTCATGCAGATGTGCACACTGATTGTGGGAACTGTTGCTGTGAAGGTCCACTAATGAAATCCAACTTCAGACATGAGTCAGAACTGGTCTTTACCAGTAAGACTCCGTTATGACTGGAAATTCTGAAGCCTAGTCACAGGACCTTTGTTTTGGTGTGGGAGAGGGAAGTGCAGCAATGCAGTGGGCATCCTTGCAGGCATTACTTGGCCTGAGGAGGAGAGATCAATGCTGGCAATTCATGTAGCTGATCCATTGCGCCATTTATTGTTTCCCATGCCTCCTGATGCAAGTCTCTAACTTTTTGTTTCCCCCTGTGAATGAACAGTTCTCTGAATACTTCAAACGTTGCCTTTGAACTTGCTCCAGTGCACCAGTCTTGGCTGTATTTATGTAGCACTCCAACTCCATGAAGCTACTCCTATTCCGTATTCTTGCTGCATCACTTTCTCTTGCGATCTCTAGCTCTTCAAAAGCATTATTTTTTAAAGAAAAATAAATCATCTTAATTAATGCTTTTGGTGCTCTTCCTATGTTTTTCCAGTTTCCTATTCCAGACTACCTCCATTCCAAACTACCTCCTTTTGCAAAGCACTTGCATGTTCTCGGCAAGGCATATGATAAAGCAGTTTGAGTAGGTAAACAAATTATGTGGACACCGTGTAAGGAAGTTCATAACATGAGGTGAATGAAAAGATTGTGGAAATGGTAACTGGAGCACTTCTGACAGGATGTACACCACACCACAGCAGTTTTCTAATTTGTTTATGATCTTGCAAAATAGTTGATACTGTGCTGCATTTAGTTAGCGGCTTGAGTCTCTGGGAGTTTATAAGATGTCATAGTTGCTGTGATCTTTCATTAGTGTGATCGAGGCACTCTGCTGTTGGGCCACTCTTCTGTTTATTGATCCAATTGTGCTCTAGGTTTTGGGAAGAAAGCTGATTGCACAGACTTGGACATAGTTACCTCTTCTCTTGTAGGCTAAGGTTACAGCACCAATGTTGGGTATGTTCAGTCTGCCATGCCATACAGGTCTGTACCAAGAGCCAGTAGGACAAAGTAAGCCCATGCACCTGGACCTTTCCCAATATCTGTTTGCACTTCCCAGTGTCTGCAGTATGGCCTGTACTTTTATCACCAAATGGGTATGAGGCTGTAGCTCAGCAGTACTTGGCTTTGATACACCCACAGGTGTATTGGGAATTTAAAATTCCACTGACACCAATGGTTTGCATAAAATGAGTGATGGATGATTTCCGTGCCAGTTTTGTTGGTGAGTTGTAACATCTCCCAAAAAAAAGCAAGTGCAGCATGTGATACACTCCACCTTCACAGCTCCTGACATTGATCTTCTCTCCTGTGCAACCATCTCACAGACTTTGAAGGTGAAAGATTGGTCTCTGCGGGATGTGAGGGTGGAGGTTCACGGATACTTGCAGTGTCTTCTGTGGATGTGGGTGGGTGGCTTTCTTAATTGGGTCACAGGCTGACCTGTGACGCTGGATTTGGCTGTTGGTGACCTTTATAAATGTGGATCCCAAGAATACGAGCCACTCCAACTTTAAAATTGGAGTATCTTTTAAATATTTGGTGTTCTTCATTACTACCAAATAATTAGCACTCGGCAATGTTCTTTGCAGTGAAATAGTTCTCTGTCATATGCATTGCTTCATTAGTCTATATTTTGAGAATACAGTGTGGAAACTTGGCACTGTTGTGATAAGAAGCTGCCCTCTCCCCACAGATTAGCTGACTAGGATGATGCACTGAAGTAGTTCTGGGCACTCCAACTGTAACCTTGCACTGCCAGGAGAGGTGTGGATTTCCTGTTGGTAATGGAAAAATTATGTAATCTGGAACCAATCCGAATCGCTCGCTGTTCATGAGTGGATTCTTTTCCCAGCTGAAGCCTACCTCTCCTCAAGTTTGGCAGATTTTCAGCAACAACAAAAAATACTTGTGCCAGCCTATTAATGGACATGTAGTTATAAAATTGACTGTGTAGCCCATAATAGTCACAGGACAATTGAATGTCTGGTAACTGGAGATGGTTACATGGTGCAAGCACTGTGTACTTCTGACTGCTTGTGCTTATTAGAATTGTTTAATATTGCAAGAAATTGCAGGTCTCAAATTTCTTTGGAGGACCTGCAGACAATCAATCTGGCCAAGTATTCGGTGGGAACCGTTTTAAAAAAAAAAAAAAAATACTAAAAGAAGGAAGGAGTGATTACAAAATAAGGGAAAGTCATCAATTATAGGGGCTGGTTTCGCTCACTGGGCTAAATCGCTGGCTTTTAAAGCAGACCAAGGCAGGCCAGCAACATGGCTCAATTCCCGTACCAGTCTCTCCGAACAGGCGCCGGAATGTGGCGACTAGGGGCTTTTCACAGTAACTTCATTGAAGCCTACTCGTGACAATAAGCGATTTTCATTTCATTTTTCATTATTCTGTGCTATAGATTTCCATGCTGGCATTGCACATCTATTGTCTGACTCTGGAATCTCTATCACAAGTTTCAGATTTGAAACCAGTTTGTCAATTTTTGATTTGGGATATATATAATTAAACTGTGGGTTAAATGTTTGGTCACCCAGCTGAAGAATTCCCTTTTGCTGTAAACAGCCTCATTTTTTTTTTTGCAAATTATCTATTCGTGATTAGTTTAGTGATTTTCTGCAATTTAAAAAGCAAATTCTGATTTCAGTTCTTTTGATCTTTTTCAAATGTGTTAATATGACTATTATAGCTCTCCACATTGTGAATATCTTTTTACTGAGCATTCACTTGGCCTCTATCAAACATCGCTGAAATACCGATACAGATGCCGGGTGTGTGTTTGGGTATTCCCTGCTAGGCATGGTAAGTGATCCTAAAAGTGTACCTGCTAGCATGTGGAAAAGGTGTGCTAACGTTTCAGGTGTCATCTGCCATCTCTAAGACATTATTTGGTTTCAGAGTGCATAACAGGTGGTGTTAAAGTATGATGGGGAGTTGCTGTGAAGCTGGTCAGGATTTTGTTGAGTCCCAGGTTCGATCCCGACCCTGGGTCACTGTCCGTGTGGAGTTTGCACATTCTCCCCGTGTCTGCGAGGATCTCGCCCCCACAACCCAAAGATGTGTAAGGCAGGTGGATTGGCCACGCTTAATTGTCCCTTAATTGGGAAAAAAAGTTGATATTCTAAACTTTAAAAAAGAAGGGAGAAAAAAAAAAGGATTTTGTTGAGAGTCTTGGTTTTATAAAACTAGAACATTGCCATTAGAGTATATTTTTGTAATGAACAAGTGGTTTCTCTCTCACTGACCAGCCTCTTGATTATGTGCATCTGAACAGATATGCTTAATGGTCTCTGTAGCTTTTTAGTACAAAAATATAGTTCAGCTATTTTCTATGCAGGGTGAACTTTGGACTGCAGTCTCTGGTTCCTTTTAGCCTCAAACATGTTTATCTTTATCTCTTTCTCAGTCGTTCCAAGGCAGCCAGGGACGTGCGTACCTGTTCAACTCCGTGTAAGTATGTGGCTCTTTTTGCTGTTCTTGGGTGTCTGTGTGTCCTTGTGCTGTGTGGGTTTGTTTTTCCTCCAAATTTGCACTCATGAACTTGTCATGGTCTTTGGGGAGTTGAACTGTAAGACTGGAAATGATGAGTAACGGGTATTTGGCTCAATTTTGCACTGAAAGTCTTAGTTGATTAATTGAACCTCATTTAAACAGAGGCTCCTGCTTTTACTCCTACCAATGACACTTGATCAGGTGTAAAATGGGAGAATGTGCGTGGCTTCTTGTATCAAGGGAGAAATTCCTTTACAATGGCATGTTGCCATTAGAAACATTCAAAGCTGTGTGTTTGAAATCCATTTGTTTTTTGATTAATCTGTGTTGGAATGGGGGTGTCGCATTTGCAATGAGCACTAGTCTCCATTGCTAAGAGGTTGCTGAATAAGAAATTGGGGTGGATGTGAGGCCTTACAGAATTAAGTGGTTTGATGGTTTCTCCCAATTTGGGTATCAAGTGGGAGAATGGTTTCAGTGTCGAGAGTTGCTGTATATATAATTTGTAATTTTTTTTCCCAACTGGGTTTGAGGAATTCCTCATCGATTGCAATTGCCTATGGTGCTGGATTGTAGGTGTTTGGGATTTCCTTGTCACAGATGTTGGTTCGCTAAGTTGGCTGGACGACTGGTTTGTGTTGCAGAGCGCCACCAACTGTGCGGTTTCAATTCTTATACAGGTCAAGGCTACCCATGCAGGCCCTGCTTTGTCAACCTTGCCCCTTGCCTGAGGTGTGGTGACCCTCCAGTTAAACTACTATCAGTCAAACTACCACCAGTCAGCTCCCTCAAAGGGGAGAGCAATCTATGCCAGCATTTATTGCCCATCACTAATTGCCCTTGAGGGGGCAGTTAAGAATCAACCACATTGCTGTGGGTCTGGAGTCACAAGTAGGCCAGACCAGGCAAGGACAGCAGATTTCCTTCCCTAAAGGACATTGGTGAACCAGACAACCCAACAATGTTTCCATGGTCATCGTTATGGTTCTCCTGGGATTATGGTGATTTCATATTCATTTCACTCTTTAAAATCCTCCTGTGATTTTTTTTTTGTTCACCGTTTTTATTAACCTCAAAACATTTTGAACAGTGTGTTACGTCACTCTGCAGAGAAAGTTTCAGAGTTGTATCATTCTGGTCTTTGAGTCAGGGGGTATGGGTGATTGTGGCCAATTTGATAAAGCATGTATTTGTGGGTGTTACCACAGTATTTTCCCTGGGATTGCCCTCTTCTACACTGTTATTTTAAAGGCTTTAATCATAGTGGATTTCCAGATCCCGCATTGTAACTTAACGGAATGGTTATTCCAAGAGGAGAATACCCTCCATTGGTTTGAGCACTATGTGGAGGCGGTGGCATAGTGGTAATTTCACTGGACTATTAGACCAGAGACCCAGAATAATGAATGCTCTTGAAGACCCATGTTCAAATTCTGCCACTGCAGATGGTGTAATTTGAATTCAATAAAAATCTGGAATTAAAGTCTGACAATGACCATGGAACCATTGTCGATTGTCTAGTTCACTAATGTCCTTTAGGGAAGGAAATCTGCTGTCCTTGCCTGGTCTGGCCTCCATGTGACTTCAGACCCACAGCAATGTGGTTGACTCTTAACTGCCCCCTCAAGGGCAATTAGTGATGGGCAATAACTGCTGGCACAGCCTGCGACACCTCCCATGAATGAATTTTTAAAAAGTGGCATTAGGTAACTGTGTTGGAGTCAGCTATTCGGACTCTGGTGTAAAACAGCTGCCAGCAAGGTAATGGATTGTTTCTGCACTGTTTGGTTGTTCAGGTATGACAAAACCACAGTGTTGTAATCATGGAATAACATTGTACTGCGGCTGTTAAATGGATCTATGTCAAAATAGTGCATGGAATGTAGCTGTGTTGATTCCACGAATTATTCTGGAGCTATTAACAGCACTGCTTGATCTTTATTCAGGGAAGGAGGATTAATGTAGTGGATCAATAGTTGGAGGGGAGAAAGGAGAGTGTATGGTAGAATAATCTACAATGGTTTCCGGACGGAACAGGTTGAATACCCTTCACACTTTGTTTTTAGCAATGATCTCTATCTGGGCCTACACAAGTGCTTCAAAGCTCCTTGTGACTCCAAAAGGCACTTTGCATTTTGCCAGTCTAACTGCTTTCTTGAGGTAGAACCTTCCCCAATTTTCCTTTTCCCTCTTTTTGAAAGTCCATAATATTGGCTGTCCTCCACTGTCCAAAATGTGCTTTATTCATGTGAGAGACTGGCCTGAGTATCAGCAGGCTGTCTGGCCCGGGGAGATATGCTGGAGTGTCACTAGGTAGTAGTTAGGGACCTGAAATCCTGCTTTGTGTGGTCTGCCTCCCTAGCTCCAGAGGTGGGCGAAATTCAGTCCCAATTGCTGCCCATGCTATGATTGCCGAATACTAGTGGAATTGGACACTGCCCGCCCTCTGCTCTTGCAATTCTTTTTTGTGTCACACAGGGATTTCCATTTCATATCAGTCCTTTAAATGTCCAAAAGTGATTTGCTAACTGTCTGGATTGTGGTTATACACAACATTAAGCACAAGTAACTGCTGCACACTCATTGCTTCCTCTTGGTAAATTGAGGGAATTTGAAAGAGAGGATTATTTCCTGCCATGTCATGCCTCTTCAAATAGGACAACAATGATCTTTTGTGTGTTCTAGTTTGGATAAGTTTGTTCATCCAGTTGTGGAGTGATGAATGATTTTGAGGCTTTTAAAGTACACTCTTGACTTTGGTTCAGAGGTTAATGCATGACTGTGTAGAACTCTTGTAACCAGGAAAACCTCCAGTACTGAGCTGGCTAATCTTAACTGGTTGGGTATTTTCCGACTGGCTCCATGCCTGTGGGCTGGGGATCAGAGAAGGAGAATAAGGGGATGGACCAGGATTTGGTCCAGTGACAATGCTGCTTCCTGATGAAATTGAGCATGGCTGCAGTGGCATTCATGGGCAAGTATGGACATATGAAAGAAAGGGACAGGCCAGCTGGCTTGTTGCGTCTGCCTAGGCCTGCCACGGTAGAAATTTCATTCCTTCAACTCACCGCCTCACTTTTTCTCCTCTCCTGGCCTGCCTTGCACATGAGGCAATCTCCATGACGAATTGAGGAAAGAAAGTCAGAAAATCTTGTGCTTGTTTGAGAGAGCTCCAGGGGTTGTTGGAATTTCCCAAAGGTGATCAACCAAATTGGAGGGAACTGCTGTGACTGGGTGACACCCCTAGTTAATCTTCCATCATTTACGAAGATTTGGCAGCCATGCTCTTAGAATATTCAAAAGTATGCTGGAAACGTGTGAATTTGCATCTGCTGCATGTGCTGGCAACTAGTCCCAGGGTTCCATGAGTCTGTGTAAAAGAATAAGTACTTTCCTGTATTTAACTTGGATCTATGCTTTTGTACTTTAAACACCTGTCTGTCTCCAGCTGATCTAGATCAAATATCTATTGGGATGAAATCTAATACTTTATTTTAAAGAATTCAATAAATCTGTGTTTTCCAGAATGGGAAAAACCAAAGCCCTTCTACCTATCCAAATAACAAGGACCCTCTGATATCAATTTAGGGAACTTTTTAAACCTTTTTATTAAAAAAAAAAAAATCCCACTTTGCGAAGGGACCAAGAATTAGGAACAGGTATAGGTCATTTAGTCCCTCAAGCCTTCTCCGCCATTCAGTAAGATGGCTGATCTAATTGTGACCTCAATGCCATTTTCCGGCTTGCCCCTTATTCCCACATCTCTCTACCTCTGCCTTAAAAAGTATTCAATGACCCTGCCTCTACAACTCTCATCGGAAGATTTCTACAGACTCTTCACCATTAAGTAAAAGATGTCTACTCCTCTTCATCTTAAATGAGAAACACCTTCTAGTCTCTCTACAAGGGAAAATGTATTTTCAGCATTCACCCTGTCAAGTCCCCTCAGGATCTTGTATGTCTCAATAAGATCATCATCCTTCTAACCTCCAATGAATACACACACAACTTGTCCAAATTATGCTTGTCAGATAAACACATTGTCTGAGGAATCAGTTGAGTGAACCATCTCTGAACTGCTTCTAGTGCAGTTATGTCCTTATTTACTGTACACAGTACTCAGTGTGGTCTCACCAATGCCATGTACAACTCTAGAATAACATCCCTACATTTATTGCAAGGGGAATGGAAGGTAAACAACAACCCATTTGCCTTCATAATCACTTGCTGTACTTGCACACCAACTCATTATCTAGGGCACCCTGATCCCTCTCTTCCACTGAGTTCTACAATGTTTACATTTAGATAACGTGCTGCTTTTCTATTCTTCCTGCCAAAATGGACAAGTTCATGTTATCCTGCTTTACATTCCATCTGCCAAATTTTACCCAATCATTTAACCCACTTAACCCATGTCCCACTCCTTAATGTTCTCTTCACAACTTTCTCTCCTGCCTACTTTTGTGTCATCTGATCCCTGTAGCACTTCACTCGTTACATTCTGCCAACCCAAAAATGACCCATTTATCTATCCCTACTGTTTCCTGTTGGCTAACCAATCCTCTAGCCATGTTGCCCCCTTCGAAAGCTCTCATTTTGTGTAGTAACCTTTGTGGAACCTTGTCAAATGCCCTCTGGACATCGAAATACATCAGATCCACGGGTTCCCGTTTATGCAAGTGTCTCACTATGACATCTTCAATAGGTTGTAGCATTATCTCTATGACAAATATTAAGCTTTCTGTCTCCTTCCTATTGAGTAGAGGTGTTAATAACATTTGCTATTTTCTAATCTGATAGGACTTTTCCAGAATTTGGGGAATTTTGAAAAATCCAAGCCCAATGCATCTATTATCTCAGCAGCCACTTATTTTGATACCTTAGAGTGAACCTAGGGTCCTTGTCAGATTTTAGTTCTAATACTTTTCTCAGTACCCTTCCTTCCTCCCTTTACCGTAGATTCGCAACTATTTCTGGGATATTATTTGTATCCTCTACTGTTCATCTGCCTTTTCCTTGTTTTCCATTATTAATTCTCTACATTCTCTCTAGGTGACTCTCCTTTGTAAATATCTGCAGAAACTGCCCTTCTATTTCTAGCTAGCTTTCTCTCACACTCTAATTTCTCCATCCTTATTACTCGTTTAATTATTCTTTGCTAGTTTTTATATTCTGTCCAATCTTCTGAGCTTCCCCTAATTTTCATGGAATTGTACACAAAGTTTCCTTAGTTGGCCATGGATGATGCATCCTTCCCCTGTCTTTCGCACAGGAATTTACCTTTGGCATGTAATGAAGTATGTCTGCCATTGCATCTCTACTGACCTATCCCTTAACCTAATTCCCCAGTTCACTTCAGTCAGCTCTGTCGTCATGCCCTCTTAATTGCTCTTAAGGTTAAAACTGGTCTTGGGCCCACTATTTTCCTCAAACTGAATGCCATGTTAAGTCCTATATGATCACTGCAATCTACCTTTACTATGCGATTATTAATTAATTAATCCTGTCTCATTGCACATTACCAAATCTAGAACCGCCTTTTCTCTGGTTGTAGAATGTGCTGCTCTAAGAAACTGTCCCAAAAGCATTCTGTGAACTCATCTTCCATGCTACCTTTGTCAATCTGACTCGTCCAACCTATAAGTTGATAAAATCACCAACAATTATTGCCGTACCTTCTCACAAGCCCCCATTATTTCTTGTATACCCCATCCTACATCATGCTTACTGTACTCTCAAGTGACTTCCTACCTTTATTATTTCTTGTCTCTACCCAAACTGATTCTACATCTTGACTTTTAGAGCTAAAGGTGTCATCCCTCTGTAACGTACTAATGTAATCTTTAATTAACAGTGCTACCATTCTACCTTTTTCTAGCTTACTGTCCTTCTAAAATGTCAATTTGTTTTATATTCAATAGTCTTCTTGCTCTATTTGCTTTCACAGTAACCTCCGGGCACTGGTCATGGGCCTTCAGTGACTCATGCACTATAACATCAAGATCCTTGTTAGCAACCTTGAGCATACAGCTCTGAATGGTGTGTACATGTTTGGAGCTGCCTCAACCTAAGAACATCACATTACATTAATCTATACTAGTTCATCTGCCTATCCTATCTCGCTTTTGACTGAAATTTTTATTTTCCATTTCGGGTCACTCACCACTTACCCGAGAGCGATAATTGCTGACCTCAAACAAAAAAAATTGCAGGCAGCTCCCCTAACTCCTCACTGAGACACCTTCATCCAGATTGTTAATGAAGGTAGTAAAGAACAACTAGCCTTGTGGTACTGCCATATGTGTCTGATGCCCATGACTATTAATAGAGAATGTCATCAGTTTTGTTGCATGTCCCAAAATTTGTCTGTCAATCCTGCAGAACTGGACCACCTTTTTCATAAAGATTTTAACCATGTTAAAATATTTAAACATCCATCCAAATAGTAATTCAACAATTTGAATAAATATTTTTGACACAGGATGTTCTTTCCCAGAAGCCATCCCTAAAAACCCTCTTTCAAGGTAGTCTGGTCCTATAGGATTGACAAATTTTGGAGCATGTCATAAAGCTGATGGTATTCTCTAATATGGGTCCTAGGTACACGGACAGGTGTTTGGGGCTGCTGCTCTTCACTGTCTTTGTGAACATTCTGGGTCTTTTCTAGAACTTCACCTGTAATTGAAGTTAACTAATGGGCGTACAGTTTCCTTGCTAGGACTTGCTGCCCTTTCTCAATATTAGTGCAATGTGCAACACCCCCCCTCTTGTTAATGGGAACTATTCCAGACCTGAGTGAACTATGAAATAAATGAGCAAGTAGTTGAAGCCACAGTCCCTCATTTCTTGAGTGCACTCTACTGAAATGTCCTGAGGCCAATTAGTTGAGCAACAACTGTATCCATGTGCACTTTAACATTCAATTTTAGCATTGCGACCCTGTGCTGTATTATTAGTAACCCAGCACATCAATAGTAAAGACTTTTATTACACAATAGTCAGTTGCAACCTCTGCCATGGCTTATGACTGTCAAACCACAAGGATAAAATAGGCTAGATGATGAAATTTGGTGGTTTGAAGTAAATTTTAAGAATTGTCTGAAAGGAGAAAAGACCGGTTTAGGGAGGAAATTCTGGAACTCAGGACTGGCAGTTAAAGATAATACTCTGCGGTGGAGCAGTTTAAATTTGGGGGCAGGTAAGAGACCAGAATTGAAGGAGTGCACATGAGTTGAATGCTAAGGCTGGAGAAGATTTCAGACATGGGAAGGGTCAGGGTTATGGAGGGACTGGAAAATAAAAGGTGGGATAGGCAACACGGTGGGGCAGTGGTTAACACTGCTGCCTCACGGCGCTGAGGACCCAGGTTCGATCCCGGCCCCGGGTCACTCTTTGTACATTCTCCCCGTGACTGCGTGGGTCTCACCCCCACAACCCAAAAAAAGATGCGCAGGGTAGGTGGATTGGCTATGCTAAATTACCCCTTAATTGGAGAAAAATAAATGGGCACACTGAATTTTTAATAAAATAAAAGGTGAGAATTTTAAAATCAAGACATTGGGTCGCAGTCAAGAAATGTAGATCAGTAAGCACAGAGGAGATGGGTAAATGGGACTTTTTATGATGAACTACAAAGTGTTGGATGATCTGAAGTTTGCAAAGGGTGCAAGATGGGAGATCAGCCAGATGTGTCAGAATAACCAAGTTTAGAAGCAAGAAATGTATGAGCTGAGACAGGAATGGAGCGATGATTGAGGGCAGCATGATGGCACAATGGTTAGCACTGCTGCCTTATAGCTCCAGGGTTCCACGTTTAATTCTGGCCTTGGGTGACTGTACATATGGAATTTGCACAACCTCCCTGTGTCAATGTGGGTTTTCTCCGGCTGCTTTGGTTTCCTCCCACAGTCCAAAGATGTGCAGGTTAGGTGGATTGACCATGCTAAAAATTGCCCCTTAAATGTCCAAAGATGTGCAGGTTGCGGGGAGTAAGCCTGGGTAGGGTGCTCTTTCAAAGGGTCGGTGCAGACTCAATGGGCAGAATGGCCTCCTGCACTGTAGAAATTCTATGGCTCTATGGGAATAGATTGTCATGTGATTGTACCTTGGGTGCTTATCAAATAGTTGCAGTGATGTCATTGTGTGGATGGAGCTGGGGTGTCTCTGGCTTTTACTTTCGTTTTGAGCTGGAAGCTGTTTTGTGGCTTTGTGTTTTCCTGTTGTTTTAGTTAGTTGGGAGCTGCACTCAGACAAAGCGGGTGTATTTTTGGTCTCTATGTTAAAAAGGTGTTCCGATCACTTGATAATTTAAACATGATAACTGTTCTCTGTAGAGAATTCAAACCTACTGTCTTTGTTAAAAAGGCTATTTGGCTTATTGACGTTGTTAGGAAAGTTATTAAGGGTTACATATAGAATATTGTATCTGTGTTGATAGTTGATAAACTGTTTACTGTGTGTTTATAAAATGTTAATTGAATTCCGAGAATAAACATGGTTTTGTTTAAAAACACTTAAGGTCTCTGCATAACACCTGATAAGTGGGCCCTTGTGCTCCTCAATCTAACCAAAATCTCAAATGAACTCCATGATATACTTTGGTGTTCTCTAAACCCTGGCCCATAACAAGATTAACTTGGTTGTGGTGTAAAGTACAAATATGTGGTTGGAACTTCAACTCTGGGTATTGTATGATATCGAAAGTTATGAACAACCTAAGTTACACAACTTTTTTTTCTTTTTGCATGTTAATAAGAAGATACACTTACTGAATTCAGAAGCCACAAATTCCAGTAGCACTTAATGGGATTTTAGACATTAAACCATTAACAAAAGAAAACTTGTACGCACAAGATTACATTTATACAGTTAAAATTAGTCTTAAAGAACATCCCCAAAAACATCTCCCACTTGGTTAGACTCACAATAAACACCGCCTTAGACAAATCCAATAAAAATACCCGCTACTATAGCTACTATAATTTCATTGAGACATATCACACGACAACTCACACCTTTCTTTCACTCTGCTGTAGAACTTCAGGCACCTGATTGCTGTTTGCAGCCCCAAAACTTTTCTGGCTTAACTGGGTAGCTGATTAAAAACTGTTTTTTGGAGATAAAAAACTTTCTGGCTTGGTTGTAAGGCTTTTTTGCCTCTTCACAACTCTTCCCAGCACAACACTCCAGAAGGTCTTGCATGGTCACTCTAAGCTCCCAGCATCTCTCCTTAAGCAATGTTTTGCTCTTTCGTCTTGATTTCATTATCCTTCAGCCCTTCTTTGAAACTTACCTTTCCCAGTATATAAAAATGTCATATTGCCCCACTTTTGGGTCAAATAAAATTCAATAACCTTGCTATATTTATTTATGACATATTCCAAGTTGTAACACCTTTTAATGCCCCTTTTGAAATTTAACTGCTAAGAATTCAAAGTTTTATTTTTCTGACCATTGCGGATTTACTTTTAGAAATTTCAATTCAGCCATATTAGCTTCAAGTGCATACCTTTCACACAACTACTTTGATGTCCTCAACCCTGTGGACGCAGTTGTCAGCTTAATTAACTTGTTTTACACACCCACACACACAACCCCTGCCTGGCGATCATCCATTCCCTTCCTGCCTATACAGTCTTAGTCTGTGGTGTGACCACTTCTATATACATGGTATCCACAATACTCACTGCCTCGCGGATGCTCCTGGAAGGTTGGGTTTCGGAGCTGGAGCAGCAGCTGGAGACGCTTCCTGCACACATGCTAGCCCTGGGCACTGGAAACATTCCCAGTTTCCCACATAGACCAGGAAGAGCATACCATGGCTTTGAGCTCTCCTGTCATGACTTGCTCCTTTAAATTAAACCTTTTGGAAAATACTTAAAATCAAATAATATCAATTACTCTAGGGCCCTTCTACCCTGGCCCTCATTACTATAGAGTATAGTCCTTGGCAAACTATAAAACACAAAATAAAGACCTGACAAACTATATGCGATAAAAGTGGGAAATAGTTACCCGACCATACTTACCTGACCATACCCTCACAGTCAGCTGCTTCCACTTTCCCCAAGTCACTTTTTAAAAAAGAAAATATTTGATTGAGGCATGTATAATTTTAACATTTTAAACAACAGAGCGGTCTAGCATACGCACAAAACCCACAATAACATACCCAACTCGTCCCCCCCCCCCCCCCCCCCCCAAAACTCCTCTCTGGGTCATCAGGGAGGCAAAGGCCAAAATGCCCCCACCCCCACCCCCCTGCTCCAGGATCTTCTGCCACTCCAAAGATTGCCACCTCTGGACTCTGAGAATTCCAGGACCTCTGACATGACTTCTGAGAATCTCTGCCAAAATCCCCATAGCTTCAGACAAGCCAAAAACATATGTACATGATTTGCCGGACTTCCCCCACTGTACTCTCATCTGCCCTCCACCTCCTCAGAAAAACGTACTCATCCAGGCCACATTCATATGAGCCCTGTGGACCACCTTGAACTGGATGAAGCTGAGCCTGGCACACGACAAGGATGCATCGACTCCTCAGGGCCTTCTCCCATAGCCTGACTTCCAACTCCCCTCCCAACCCTTCCTCCACTTCACTTCCCCGATTGACCCCCTTCCCACGCCATCAGTTCTTCCTATATTTCTGAGACCCTCCCCTCCCCATCACCTTATCCTGTAGCCCCCTTAGTGGGAGGCGAGGGAAGCTTGGAACTTGCTTCCGGACAAAATCCCGTACATGCAGGTACCGGAATCCGTTCCAACCCGGTAATTCGGACTCCTCCTCGCTCCTCCAGGCTCGAAAAACCTTCCTCAGTGAAGAGGTCCCCAAATATCTCACTCCCTGCCAGCTGCCACCTCCTAAAACCCCCGTCCAGCCTCCCCGGAGCAAAGCAGTGATTATCACAGATCGGTGACCACTCCAGTGTCATGTGTTGCCTCTATTGCCCTCACACACTCGGGGCTGCCACTACCACTGGTCTTGTGGAGTAACGAGCCGGCGAGAACGGCAGAGGTGCTGTTAACAGAGCCATCAGACTCGTGCCCTTGCAAGATGCTACCTCCATTTGCTCCCACACTGCCCCCCCCACTACCCATTTCCTAATCATCAGAATATTGGCTGCCCAGTAATAGCTAATAAAGTTCGGAAGGGCCAAGACCCCCTCATCGTGCCCCCGCTCATGAAGGACCTTCTTCACCCTCGGGGCTTTCCTGGCCCATATAAAACCCGAGATTGCCGCGTTCATCTTCCTAAAAAATGCCTTGGGGATGAAGATTGGGAGACACTGAAACACAAACAGCAATCTTGAGAGGACTGTTATGTTCACAGTCTGTACCCTCCCCGCCAATGACAGCGGGAGCACGTTCCACTTACAGAAGTCCCCTTTAATTTGCTCAATCACCCTGCCCAAATTTAGTTTATGACGCTGACCCCAGTCCCTTGTCACTTGAATCCCCAGGTACCTATAACTCCTTCCCACCACTTCGAACGGCATCTCCCTCAGCCACCTCTCCTGCCCCCTTGCCTGGATCACAAAAACCTCACTCTTGCTCATATTCAGTTTGTAACCTGAGAACTGGCAAATTCCTCCGTCACTTTTGAATCCTAACGTCACCTCAAACTCCAACCTAGCACTCCGATTTCTCATTGCATTCTTGCGCTGTTTTCAATCTCCTGATAATCGGCAATCTCCCTTGTAGCATCTACTCCAGCTCGAGGCGATGCTAACTGTCTGGCCTGGTGTTGTTCTCTTGCACTCTCCTCTATTTGCTTCTCCCGATCGGGTGAGAGAGAGTTTACTGTGGCCATGGTCAGAGGATGTCACATGACTTTTGATTAGGGCTGTTTCAGTGTTGTGGCAGAAACCTGATTAGAGCGTCAAATATGAGTTGCAGGAAAATGAGCACAGCACAGACATGTTCAAGAACCTGAGAGAGGAAAGGGAGATTGGAGATGGGGCAGCAGGTTGCAAGGACAGAGGAGTGAAGGGTGAAGTCGGGGAAGTTATGAGAGCTTCCAAGGTAGCATTAGTGGATTAAATTCCAAACTCCCATCCCATTAAATTCCTGAACCACATAATATGGGGCTGGGAATGCAGGATGATATCTTGACTTTTACTGCGTTTTGACCAGGATGTGTTTGAAATTGGAAAAAGATCTTCTTTGCTCTATATTCGGAGTAAATGCGATTGCCACTCTTGTCTCTCTCCAAAATGCTGGTTTATGGGGCGTTGGCACCAGGCAATCTGAGTTTGGGGGGGGGGGGGGGGTGAGCCGAGGAGCCAAATGGCCTAATTCTGCTCCTATATCTTATGAAACAGGAGTGCAGAATTTATATATTCTCGAATTCAGGGAGAGGCTACTCACTAATGAATGCTTAAACTACTGTGAGGAGTTTGCACTTTCTCTCCACGTGCGTGTGGGTTTCCTCCAGATGCTCCGGTTTCCTCCTACAGTCCGAAGATGTGCAGATTAGATGGGGTTACGGGGTGGGAGAATGGGCCTAGGTAGGGTGCTCTTTCAGAGGGTTGGTGCAGACTCAATGAGCCGAATGGCCTCCTCCGCTGTAGGAATTCTAAGATACTGTTTTTTAAAATTCCTCCAACATTATCTTGGCATCCACTATCCAACAGTATTTTTTACAATGCTTGTCATTGACAAGCTTCACTGCTTTGCTCCCTCCCATGATCTTCTCCAGCCTTGATGTTCCTACTGTAATCTCCTAACATTGACTTTACTAACTCCCCAAGCCACCCATTGTAATTTGCTTCTTCATTCTGTCTGCTTTGAAATCTCGAATGAGCCTTTTATTCAATCATATTAATTTTAACCATCTCCGAACATAACACCAACTTTTCTTCCCTTTCCTGTAGCTCCCTGTCCACTGTTCTTGAAGCACTGACATGTCTATGTGAGCAGCTTTACATAAATCTAACTTGTTTCTTTGCATTTCATGAGCACAGGCGCACTCGAGGGGTATAGGCTTGCACCCTATCCCTCTTGCTAATTGCACTTGCCTCTGCATACACAGTCGCTCAGCAGGAGTTCCACAGTATAATAGTGTGATCTGTGTGTGTGTGTTGTGGCTCTGCGGGCTTTGAAGTCAGATTTTCTGCTGTGGTCTCTGCAATGCATATGTGGTGCGACGGGCAGCAGACTGAAGACTCTGATCTTTCCCTATGCAGGGTGAATGTGGGCTGCGGCCCTGCTGAGGAGAGAGTGCTGCTGACGGGATTGCACGCTGTAGCAGACATCTACTGTGAAAACTGCAAAACCACTCTAGGATGGAAATACGTATGTGTCTCCTTGTTGTTTTGATTATATTTTGCAAAGATTGCCCATTTCCATTGCTGATAGTGGGTATAGAGGAGAAACGGTGGAGAAATGTTGGGGGGGTCTTCTCTTTTGGTTATGCAACCTCTTGGTTTTGCTTTTCATGTCTTGAGTTAATTGACTTAGTGATATCTATTGCCTGTCTAGACAAAGAAAATGTTGCAAATGCTGTGAATCTGAAATAAAGACAAAATGCTGGAAGTACTCTGGTTAGGCAATATTTGTGGAAGAGAGAATCCAGTTACGCTTTCTCTTCTGCAAATACTGCTTGGCGTCACATCAAGTCAGTTTTATAGCACAGAAAAGAGGCCCTTTGGCCTATCGTGTCTGTGCTGGCCATCAAGTGTCTTATCTATTCTAATCCCATTTTCCAACACTTGGTCCGTAGCCTTGTATGGTAATGACGTTTAGTGCTCATCTAAATTCTACTCGAGTGTTGAGGGTTCCCACCTCTGCCACCCTTTCAGGCAGAGTTCAAGATCCCATCACCCTCTGGATGAAAAGATTTTTCCTCCAACCCCCTCAATCTCTTGTCCCTTACCGTAAATCTATGCCCTCTGTCATTGATGCCTCTACTAAGGGGAAACGTTTCTTCCTATCTTCGACCACATAATTTTGTACTTCGCAATCAGAACCTCCTTCATCCATCTCTGATCTAAATAAAACAACCTCCTGCCTCTTTTCATAGCTGAATCGTTCCAGCTCGGGTAAGGTCTTGGTGAATTTCCTCTGCACCCTTTCTAGCACAATGACCCCCCTTTGTTCCAGCATTTTCTGTCTTTATCTTTATCTCTGTCTGGCTTTGTTCAAAAGTGACCAAATGGGGAACTTTCACGTAATGCATCTCACAGTTATCCTTGCGCTTGGCAAACTACCTTCAAAAGGAAGGGATAATTATTCAATTCTCCACAAACCGCAATGATGTGCCAATCTGTTTGGGTCCACTTGTTATGTCAACAAGGTAGTAATCCCCAAGCTGGTATGAGCCTTTCATATTGCAAATAGAAGCGGACAGAATTTTCAGGCCCCACAGGGCAAGCCAACCAAAGGTCCATTGACGTTGGTGGGACTGGAGGATTCTGCTGAGTGTTGTAGACTATCTGCCAATGAGATTTCTTCAAAGCTTCACCTTGGTGCATTATCCCAAGGAAATAGTCTGATCAAATCATTGAAGACTGTTTTGTAGTGAAGTTGACGTTTTACTGTCAGATGCCCTTTGCCCAATGCCCAGGGGCTATTAATGTAACCACTAATAATAATAATCTTTATTGTCACAAGTAGGCTTACATTGCAATGAAGTTACTGTGAAAAGCCCCTAGTCGCCGCATGCCAGCACCTGTTCGGGTACACCGAGGGCGAATTCAGAATGTCCAATTCACCTAACAACACTTCTTTCGGGACTAGTGGGAGGAAACCCACGCAAACACGGGGAGAACGTGCTGACTCCGCACAGACAGTGACCCAGCTGGGAATCGAACCTGGGACACTGGTGCTGTGAAGCAACAGTGCTAACCACTGTGCTACCGTGCTGCCCGGTGCCCAGTGACTGTTGGTAACGATAAGATAGAGCTAGGATTTGAAATTCAAGTCCTAAAACCACATGTTTGTAGTTATCAGAATATATTTGCCAATCTGTTTTGAAACGGATGTCAGAGAAAAATGTGATTTTTGTCAAGTTTTTGGCTTTTGAAATTGACGTTAGACAACCTTAAATCCCAGCAATGCATTTATCAGAGAGACAGATGCGAACCATGTGAGAGGCAGATTAAGTAAAAAGGGCTAGAAGAGGACCAATATGACCATATAAATCCAGACTGTCCCAGTGAACAACAACCTGTTATTTTCCTTGTTAACCCTGTACATTTACATGTAGTGGGCAGTAGTGGACTGGGAACTGCATTTGAAGAACGAGGAGCACGCTGGACCAGTGAAAGTGACACAACATTCATAATTTGGTGTTGCATCGGCTGGGCACCTCTGTAGAGCTCAATTCATTACCGGATATTAATTTCACCATAATGATCAGAGATCCCTTTGGGAACAGATTGCATGTCCTGTTAAAATTTAATGGCTCGGTCTCCATTTTTCTGTTGGTCAATCTATGTGTTTGGATATTAAACTGCTATTCACCCATTTTACCTCCCTCCCCCACTTGACACTGTTTCTCCTGTTTGCTTTGCAGGAACATGCCTTTGAGAGCAGTCAGAAGTACAAAGAAGGAAAGTTCATTATTGAATTGGCCCACATGATTAAAGACAATGGATGGGAGTGATCAGCGTGCTGTAGACCCCTTCTACTGTTTTAACACTGAGGCTGATCTAATGGACAGAAAATGCTCTGCTATGGGACAGCTCAAATAACATTTGCTGATTTTTAAAAAACTTTACAATTGAACCATTGATGTTGCCTTCTTGTCAGCCCTTTGCTTTTTTAAAAAAATCTCCGCCTAAGTTTGGTGTTCTCTTGTGTGAAACAATCATCTATTGATGAATTGTTTTTTTTCTAAGCTCTTTATGGTTTGACTGAGTGAGGGGGGAAAAGAATTGATTTTTGGGGCGTATAGCTTTACAAATGACTGTTCTGAACTTAGCTGTCCTCCCCTCCCCTTTAAACTCTATTGTGTTTCTCTTCTATTGCTGTGCATGCTTTTACTCTACAACTGGATTAGCTGAACAGCATAGAGGGTTGAGGAGGGAGTTTATATATGTATGCATTTACATATGTTTATTAATGGGTATGTGTATATATTATACATCTACATGTAGCATTTTTATTTTTAAGAGCTGTATCGGTACTTGGGATAATCGCAGTGTTGTGGCATTAAGATAGCTGAATCCCATTGGTTGCGATTGATTCCTCTGTTCCAAACTGTGGCTAGATGTCTAGTAGGCATCAGTCTAGCATTCAGCAACTGCGACGTTGATGGGAAAGGTTGGAGAGAGGGAACCACTGAAATTGATTTTTTTAAAAAAAGGACACGTGTGGCTGGTTCCATGTATTGCCGTATACTAATGCACTGGACAAAACCGGGCACAGAAAGAGGTCTTCTGGGTGTGATATTTTCTACGTGTAGAGCTGGGCTCCCGGTCTGTGGACCGTTAACGACTTAACGGAACGCAGGAAGTTCCTTTGCACATGCCTGAGAAATGGGGGTTCATAACACAGACACACAATCAGAACTTTGTTTTTGTTCCTTTAAAAGAATTATATATTTTTATCGTTGCATTCTCCTGTTCTGATCTCTGCTTCCTGCCACCTAGGTTTTGCTTTGGCGGATGGCCAGTCCCTGTTCTTGGACAGTTTTTGGGTGCAATGGTTTGCTGGTTAAATCATTTTTCTTTTTGTTGTGTAGGTGTGCTCGCTACATACAATGGTGCACTCTGCTGCTAAAAGTCTCTCTTGCAGTGTTAACAGGAAGGTCCAGCAGAAACGTTGCCGCCCCCGCCCCCCAAAAATATTTTTTAGAAAGGTGATGTTGCCAGTGTGATTGCTCTGATCTCCTTTTCATTCTGCGTTCCTATCACTGCTTACATATAACTTGCTCTTGTCAGAATTTTCATTCCCTGGTGGGGTGCAATGATTTGGAACTCTTCGGGAATGAGTCCTGGTCACGAATGCCGCTGAAGGAAGGGAAAATAGGCTCAGTCTGGTTACTGAGCCGATTTTCCAGAAGGGTCACACTAAAGAAACTATATACTTGAAGCAGACTACAGATAAATCTTGTGAAACCAGTTTCCCTATATATAGATATATATATATAAACATTTTTGTACATTTAGAAGAAGAGAAAACGTATTTAAGGTTTTATACATTTTTACTGGGTAAGTTGATTTGCTTCCCATACCTGAGCACTTTTGTTCTCTGGAACATGTCTTTTGTTGCGATAACACTTACTGTCTCTTTGTAAGCTGATTTAAAGTTTTTTTTTCTTACTTTTGAGAAATTGCTTTTCACTTAAACTTTTTTTAAAATAGATGATTGTGGGGCTGGGGTGGTGGGAGTGGAGGCAGCTCTTCTTGGACCAATTGAACAGACCTATGAGCTGGCCAATCCCAAGATGTTTGTCTGTTGGTTTGACCTTCAGAGATTGATTAACTTTTATTTTTAAACTTTTTCTGATTCGAAAAGATAGCTTTCTGAGTTTTTTCCCCCTTTATTTTGAACATTCTTATCTGAGTTTATTGAGACTTTAGAGTTGTTAATATACATCCAATACGTGAGCATTGCTCTGAAGAGCAATGGTCAGTGGCTGATTGGTACAAGGGCGAAGTGAGAGTACAAGTTTGTGCTTTTCTACAAGGACGGTTGATATTGCAAGTTCTAAAGCTTGTTGTATATTAGAAAAGTAATGATTTTTTTGTGCCTGAAATCTTTTAATTTTTGAAAAGTAACCTTTCGAATGCTCTTTCTCTCTCTCTTTCTCTCCCCCCCCCCCCTCCCCCCCCAATAGCTAATGGGACTATACATTGCTTTGCTGATCTGTCTTGACACTACATCAACTTTGTGCAGCAACTCACTGTATTGTACTGGAGTTAAAATAAAGATTTTCACCAGGACGCAACCTGTCTGTCAATGATGGTTGAGGAGCTACTCGAGTGTGAAGTTGAGGCATTAACGAAGGTGTGAAGTACACAGATGGGGCCTGGAGCATTGTTGCCATGGCAGCTCTGTCCTTCTGTGCTGAAACAGATGGAAGTGTAATTATAATATTCCCAAAGATTTTATTTTCTCATAGTTCCCCACCCCCAGTATGTACCCAGGAGTGAAATTTGGTTCCTTTATTGTTGCTTGGTGAATTTTCCCCCTCCTAAATTTACATTTTTTCAGAGGAAGACACAAGAATGATGTGCAAGTTTTAAAGGTTTGAGAAAAAATCAGCTGTTTTGGAACAGTGTGAAATGAAAAACATTTCTTTGAGATGGAGCTTTCTCGCTCCACCGATGCGTCCTGCACATTTGATTTGAAGTGAAGTTGCTATTATGTGGGTAAATGTGCTGACCATTTAGTGCAGGCATTGTCAAACTCGGGTGGGTCGCGGAGGTGTCCGTCGCGGCGCTCCCGATCACCCAAATCTACGCGCAACAGCTGCAGCAGCCGGCTGTTCATAACGGTGGTGCAAGCGGCCTTCAAAATGGTCACGAACATGTGAAAAAAAAATGCGGCCACACTGCCCATGCGTGCCAGATCATCGGCGCACATGCACAGTGCGGCCGCTTTTTAAAATTTTTTAACGGTCGCAGCTTTTTGTTTTACAAGTTCGGGGGGGTGTTTTATTCATTTATTTTATTCATTTAATTTTTATTTTTTTCATTTATTTTATTCATTAAAATTTTTTTTTTTAACAAGTTTGAGGGGGTTTTATTTGATAAAATTTTACAGGAAAAAAAATGCAGAACTTTGGACAGATGGAGACTCCATACTTTCTGACACCGGAAGGCTTCACCTTCATCCAACAGGTTCCATTGGAGGAGCGTGTACGAGGGCCAAAGGGACCCAAAACCATTTCCTCCATTTTTGTCAGCAGCAAACAAGGTAAGAGAAAATGGTCGGCCGCGCAGGTCGGCCGGCGTGGGTCTCGAAGGTCGGCCGGGTTGGGTTCCGAAGGTTCGCCGGTTGTAAAAGTGGGTCTCCGGAAAAAAAGTTTGAAGAACGCTGATTTAGTGTGTGCCTTGCCAAATAGCAATGAAGTTATCACTAATTTGTATTTGGCAGTTTTGGAGGAATTTCAGTCAGGAATCCTGAAGGAGTCTCTGCCCTTCAAATAGTGGCCTGGGCAATTTTAATATCTGGAACTGGAAGGTGGAAAGATACTTGGTTTAAGCATCTCATCTAAATAGGTACCGCTGAAACTTCAGCATTGAAGTTAATTGGCTGAAGGGCCACAAAATATTTTAAAACAACAAAATACTTCCCATTCACAGACTGAATAGTTGGACCTGAAATATTAACGTATACTTTCTCTTCACAGACTCTCTGTAATTTCCGGTTGCATGCACTCTCAACTTTGGTTCAATTGGTATTGGCTGTGAGTAACCCAGGTTCCCACTTATCAGTTTTACATTGTGTCTGTTGATTTGTGTCTTCTCAAGATTGCCTCCACTTCACCTAGTGCGAATGAAGAGTTATTTGCTAACAACTTGCATTTATATAATACTTCCAACATAAGTACTTAACGGGAGTGAAGTTTTGATATTGAGACAACAGAGTCAATGTTGCGATAGTTGACCAAAACCTTGATCGAAGAGGTAGGTTTAAAGGAGGCGAGAGAGAAGTTTAGGGAAGAAATAATGTCCCAGCATGAAATGCAAACAATGATTATATATAACCACTGCTGATGCTAAAATTAAGTATCGTCCAAAGACTAGCAGCTTTGCCAAATGTTTCATCGTGTCCTCTGAACATGTATCCAATACACTGCTAAAATTGTGAATTTATGGGTAACCTGGTACAATTAGTGCAAACTCCCATTTGATGTCCAATCGCATTAATATATGGATCATGGAAATGGGCCAGGACCATCGAGCCTCTAGGTTGTTCTGCTATTTAGTCAGATCATGCCTCATCTATGACCTGTCACCATTTAGCTTTAAACAAAGGTGTTAAATATTAATTAATCTGGCATTAACTGCCATTTTCAAGAGTGAGTTTTAATCTTCAATCACACTTTGCATGCAGATGATTACTGCTGAAAGGTCTGGCTTTTAACTTTTAGGCTATATCCCAGAGTCCTGGATTCTGCTCTGAAATTGATGGCCTGCTGTGTTTGTGCCTGTAGTACAGGTACTGGCAGCATGCTGTCGGGCTGTTTGCAACTGTTCCCACGGGAATGATTTTCAAAATAGAGGATGTGTGGCGAGCTCATCTAGTAATAATCTTTATTAGTGTCACAAATAGGCTACAATGAAGTTACTGTGAAAATCCCGAGTCGCTGCACTACGGTGCCTGTTCGGCTATGCTGGGGGAGAATTTAGAATGTCCAATTCACCTAACAGGCACGTCATTTGTGACTTGTGGGAGGAAAGCGGAGCACCTGGAGAAAACCGACGCAGTCACGGGGAGAACGGGCAGACTCCGCACAGACTGTGACCCAGCGGGGAATTGAACCCAGGTCCCTGGTGCTGTGAAGTTGGGCTCCGTCATTTGTCATGTCCCAGAAGTGAATTTTAGGAAGGATGTGGAAGCTTTGGAAAAGGTGCAAAGGAGATTTACCAGGATGTTGCCTGGAATGGAGAGTAGGTCTTACGAGGAAAGGTTGAGGGTGCTAGGCCTTTTCTCATTAGAACGGAGAAGGATGAGGGGCGACTTGATAGAGGTTTATAAGATGATCAGGGGAATAGATAGAGTAGACAGTCAGAGACTTTCCCCCCGGGTGGAACAAACCATTACAAGGGGACATAAATTTAAGGTGAATGGTGGAAGATATAGGGGGGGATGTCAGAGGTAGGTTCTTTACCCAGAGAGTAGTGGGGGCATGGAATGCACTGCCTGTGGAAGTAGTTGAGTCGGAAACATTAGGGACCTTCAAGCAGCTATTGGATAGCTACATGGATTACGGTAGAATGATATAGTGTAGATTCATTTGTTCCTAAGGGCAGCACGGTAGCATTGTGGATAGCACAATTGCTTCACAGCTCCAGGGTCCCAGGTTCGATTCCGGCTTGGGTCACGGTCTGTGCGGAGTCTGCACATCCTTCCCGTATGTGTGTGGGTTTCCTCCGGGTGCTCCAGTTTCCTCCCACAGTCCAAAGATGTGCAGGTTAGGTGGATTGGCCATGATAAATTGCCCTTGGTGACCAAAATTAGTGTTGGGTGGGGTTACTGGGTTATGGGGATAGGGTGGAGGTGTTGACCTTGGGTAGGATGCTCTTTCCAAGAGCCGGTGCAGACTTGATGGGCCGAATGGCCTCCTTCTGCACTGTAAATTCTACGATCTATGATTAATCTAGGACAGAGGTTCGGCTCAACATCGTGGGCTGAAGGGCCTGTTCTGTGCTGTATTTTTCTATGTTCTATGGGGGCGCAACCCACGCAAACACTGGGAGAAAGTGCAAACTCCATACTGTCAGTGACCCAGAGCCGGGATCGAACCTAACCACTGCACCACCGTGCTGCCGTGTGGACTGCCAGAGACTTCCTTTTTTGAGGCAATGTCCAAGATTGTGAGGGTGGAGCCATGCCCAAAAGTGGTGGTCTTGGGGGTCTCTGAACAGCCAGAACTCTTCACGGGAATGGGGACCAGCACCCTACCCTTTGCTTCCCAAATTGCCCGCCGAGAAATCCTGCTCAGCTGGCGATCGGCAGTACCACCGAACGCTGCAGACTGGCTGTCTGACCAGGCAGAATTCCTCCAAATGGAAAAAATAAAATTCACCATCTGTTGGAAGAGGGTTTCCACAAGATGTGGAAACCATTCACCAACTTGTTCAAAGACCTGTTCATAGGCAGCAACCAATAGAACATGGGTGTGTGGGGTGGGGGGAGGCAGAGGAGAGTCACAAAATGCAAAAATGGGCAAAAAACCTATGGGGGAGGGGATGGAAACTATGGGATACAGGTGGCATAGCTGCAGAGGATGGGCCCAAGGGCAAGAGGGAGAAACAGGGACGACACCATTCTGGGTGATGTATGCCAGGACCAATGTCACAAACCCAACCAGGGTGGAATGGCCAGATGGGGCCTGCAGCCATCGGAGGGGGGTGGGGGGGGATTTAAATTTAGTCCTGATGCTGCATCAAAATGGTTACCAAACTCTATTTTGATATTTGACAGCATAAAGTAATTTTATATTGTCCTTTCGCAACCTTTCGTTGTGAAGAGCTTTGGAACATTCATGAAGTTTCTTTCTGAAGTGTTGTCACTGTACTGTAGAAAACATGATGGCCAATTTGCAAACAACAAAGCAAAAATGACCAGATAATCTGATGGTTAAAGGATAAATATTGCACAGGTGGACCTTCACTACCAGTATCACGGAATCTTTCCCAAACAAAAACAGAAAATGCTGGACAATCTCAGTAGGCCTGACAGCATCTGTGAAAAGAGAGCAGAGCTAACGTTTCAATTCTAGATGACTTTGTAATCCATGACAAGTCATCCAGACTCAAAACATTAGCCATTAGTGGAGAGAGAATGGGACTGTCAGACCTGCTGAAATTGTCTCGCATTTTTTGCTTTTGTTTCAGATTCCAGCATCTGCAATAATTTGCTTTTATCTGTAAGATCTTTCCCACCCAATTGAGGACATGTGGACCTCAGTTTAACACTTTCACATCTGAAGAACAGCAGTTCATTGCTCCCTTGGTCCTGCTCTAGACTTTGTACATAAATTTTGTTGCTCGTTTTAGCCTTAGTTTAATTGCTCTAAATCTTTCACCTTTGCTCTTGAGTCGCCAGGTATCTTTCTGATACCGCCACGTGGTTCAAGTCCGAGTAATGATTAATAATCCAACACACCGCTCAGTAAGAGTTAAATCAACGCTCATTTATTATATACAGCAATCAATACTTATACATTAATTCTACTTCTAAGCTACTTCCTACAACTAACAGGCCAATACTTAACTTTGGAAATGGCCCACCAGGTCAGGGAAGCGAATGGCCTTTCGAATGGGTTCTGAGCCTGCGGGATTCAAAAGCTGGTACAGGTCGATAGTCAGGAGTGTCGATCTGGTAGCGATCGTTGGAGTAAAACTTACGTTCTCTTGCAGAAGGGTCTCGAAGGGTGCGGAGAGGAGAAGAAGGGTCGATTTGAACTTGGCCCCTATTCTTATAGTCCCCGAGGGGTTCCCGCCTCTCGGGGTGGACCTTGTACCTGGTTCCAAGTGATTAGACTTGGTCCCAATCACTTGGTTCGATATTCTCCAATGCTGGAGCGATTCCTAGATCGAGGGGTGGTCGCTTATCTCTCTTTGTGTCAGCTCCTGCTGGCGCCGAAAGGTCTGGGTCGGCTTTGTGTTACTAATTTGTAGCATATTGTTCCCGGGATTGCTACTTTATATGCAGATGGCTGGGGTGTTGTTATGTTGATGGCTGCAGGTATCGATTCGGTCTGGCTTCCCCAGAGGCGAATACACTGTTTTACCTGCAGCTGTCTGTTTGAGTCCTGTTGGCTGATTTTCCCATCAGCCTCTTCCGTTCGCCATTTTAAATCGGGGTTTGGCCATTCTAATCGGGAGTTAGCCATTTTACATGGCTACATGCCCTCCTTGTGATCCTAACGCGAAGCGTGAAGGATCACATCATGATTGTTACTTTCCATTCCCTGACCGGGGGGGGACACACCTCCTACATGGCCTCTGCACTGACCATAGCTATGCACAAAAATTTTTAACTAACAATTCTAAGGCCGCTATGTCAGACAGGGACATGCATTACAAAACAACAAACTTGGAACCTCTAATTTATCCTTAATATACTACACTGGCTAAACATTCCATTATCCTACCTTCCTCAAGCATACAACAAAATCACAGCATTTCATACAATCTTTCCTGGCTTGGCAGTCAAGCTCCGGATCATACAATTTTTTTTTTCTCATGAAAAAGTTTTTTACATCTCTTTATTTACAACCACAACAATAAACGCAGGTGAATGCACTTTATTATTTTATTATAGATTGCGGGGTTCGAGCGCAGTAGGCTCTCCTTCTCCATTTACGTAGGCGCATAGTCTGCACTACACAGCAGAGTATCGCCAACGCTAGTAGTGTTTCGATCACGTAGGACGGAGTACCAGGTTATGAACCTGGCACACCAAGAAGATGCAGTGTCGCTGGTGACTGGGCTCTGGGTACTGCGGGGCAGTGAAACATTAACAGCTGGGGGGTTTGAAGTCATGTGGTTCGCGGTCACGCGCAACCAAATGTCCATAAGCACAAGGGTGATCCACTTGAAGGAAGTCCTCATGGCTGTTCTTGGTCCTTTTCTTTCTTTGTGTTCTCTTTATTTTCTCCGGTCCTGGAGTTCTGTAGAAACAAGCATAGTGTCTGTAACTATCTTTGTTTAATATCTGGTATGCTGGTGTGTCTGTCCTTTGGTGCCAATTATTCCCTTTATAATTGGTCACTATGTGTGGCTCCCTCATTTTGTTTTCCAAAAAAACAAATTTTAGGACACTGCACACTTCCCAATGACGAACCAGTGCTGATTTACCATCCAAATGTTCCAGGATGTAAATAGCAGATGGCGGGCAACCTAAAGGTTCCCTAAACAAACAAAACTTTTTGAAATGGAAAATGCCAAATGAGGTGCGTATGAGCTGCGCTGGGTAAGATTTGGATGGAGTCCCGGGTAGGACGGCTACCAATGCCGTATCTCCCCTACCCGAGCGTGATTGACCAGCGGGGGGGGTCCCCAGGCAGGGCGGGTCTCATGCCGTTTGTCCACTGCCTGAGCAACCGACAAGAACGGGCAAAAATGTAGTCATCGTGGTGGGGCTGCCATAGTGGTTCTATCCCTCGAACCAGAAGGGCAGTTACGATCGGGCGTCTGATACCCGAACAAGTATCAGCTGAAAAGCTAGTTCCTCTGAACAAGCGTGTGGTCTCTTGACCAGTGTCTGCAGACAAGCTAGTTCCGCTGAACTAGCGTCTGGCAACGGTAGGTCTGAGGGCAAGTCCTCAAAGGTTTCGGCCGAATGGGCGTGTGGCAGTGAGAAAAATTCTCCTGTCGGACATACAACATGTAACAAACTTACAAAACAACATAAAACATTCTGCAGGTTCCATCAGGAAGGACAACACTTTTCCCAAGTGGTTCCTTTAAAACATCTTCTGGACACCTCCGTTCTTGGTTGCGAACAGGGTCGCAAAGGGGTTGCCGGTTTGGGAGTCGGACCCGAGGTTCCATCAGGAAGGACAACACTTTTCCCAAGCGGTTCCTTTAAAACATCATCTGGACACCTCCGTTCTCGGTTGCGAACAGGGTCGCAAAGGGGTTGGCGGTTTGGGAGTCGGACCCAAGGTCGTCACCTTCTCCCGGGTGCCAAACTCTGGAGTGGATTAGGGCTGAAAGGGCTGCCTGGTGTGAGTTGGGGCTGCTCTCGTCGTTGCGGACGAGTCGGCATGAGTTGTCACGTTGCCAGTAACTGGTGTCTAGTTGTGTGGGGACAAAATCGGTGTCGTCAGTGTGGTTCGGTGGTCAGTGGTGGGGTTTGTTCAGAAAAGTGATCGGGGGGGATCACTTGGTTCGTAGTCTGAGTCGCTGGGTGTGGGTCCGGTTGCATGGGGATAGTAGGAAGGCGTGCTGTGGCTATCGTCCGAGTCACAGTCGCTGTCTCTGCTGCTGCAGTCTGTGGGCGTTCCGGGGCGGAGTGTATATTTCGGGGGTGGAGTCGAGGTCGAGTCCGTGGCTGGGCTGGACGTGGTGGGGGTTGGTCGGGTTACATTGGCTGTGGGCGGGGTGTGGTCTGCTGCGTCGAGCATGACGTGGTGTGCGTGGTTCGACTGTGCTCCATAAACCTTCAATTGGTTAATATGAAACCACGCAGTCTTACCATTGGGGTATTTGATTTTGTAAACGGATGGGCTTACTTTGTCCGCAATAGAATACGGACCCGAGTATTTAGGTGACAGGAATGTGCTGGGGTTATATACAGACAGCATCACTTGCTGGCCGATATCGTACTCCGTTGCATGCACTGTCTTGTCGAAACAAGCCTAGCTCTGTTACTTTTTGGTGCCCAATTTTACTGCGGCTGCTAACAGCCGTTTTAACATTCGCAACAAATTGCTCCACGGCTTTCTCGTGTGTGAGGGCCGTTACTTCGGGGCTGGTCAGGTCTAAACCTAACATGTATTCTGTCCCTTTCACGGGGCGTCCGGTCATGAGTGTGTGGGGTGCAACCTGTGGATGTAGAAATAGTGTTACGCAAAAACATTAGCGCAAAAGGGAGGACTGAGTCTCAAGTTGTGTTCTTCTGGACTATTTTTCTGAGGGTGGTTTTTAGGGTCTGATTCATGCGCTCCATGATATCACTCGACTGTGGGTGGTATGCAGTGTGGAATTTTTGGGTGATGCCAAATATCGTGAGGACGTTCTGCATGACACGTCCCGTAAAATGAGAACCTTGGTCCGATTCAATGCTGCGGGGGAGTCCCCATCTTATAAAGATGTGGTGGGTTAGAATCTTGGCTGTGGTTTTTGCAGTGTTTGTGCGGGCTGGAATTGCTCCCACCCATTTCGTAAAGGTGTCTATGACCACAAGTACATATTTATAGCCATTCCTGCAAGGGGGCAATGGACCTATAAAATCAATCTGGAGGTTAGTCCAGGGGCCATTAATTGGTCGGGTGTGGCTGAGTTGGGCCTTTTTGGCATATCTGTCGGGGTTATTCTGTGCACAGATAAGACGATTTTCTATGTAATGGCTTACATCTTCCTTTAAATTTGGCCACCAACAAAGCTGTTTGAGATGGGCTGTAGTGGGATCGATTCCCTGATGTCCATGACCGTCATGGAACAAACAAATCAATTGGTTCCTGTCCTGTTCAGGAACCACATAAAGGGTGTCCTTTAACACCACACCGTCATGTGTGGTCAGTGTGTTTCTAAACCTCTCGTAGGAGGCGGGATACTTTCATTTTACAATCTCCGAGAGATTGCTGTCCTGCTTCTGGCCTCTACTAGATCCTCGATTCTAGTCTGTGTGACCTGAACTGCACTCACTGGCGCGCTTTCCAAAAATACCCATGTCTGGAACTTGCCTTAGCCAGTGCGTCGGCTTTTACATTTCCAGGGGGGGAGGAACGATGGTGGCTGCGGACTTTTATGATCCCAAATGTCCTGTTCTGGGCTTTTTCTAAAATATGGCGGAGTAATAAGGCTGAGGGGAGGGGTTTCCCATCTGCGGAAACAAATCCTCTTGCTTCCCACAGGGGATGAAATTCCGTGAGGCTGTTACAGACATAGAGGCTGTCCGAGTATATGTCTGCTGGGCTGGGGAAGGAATCTGGGTGCTCAACTATGTATGCAATGGCTTCAGGCTCTGCTGCCTGCGCGCCTAAGTGTCTGGGTAGTTTCAACGATATTTCCTCGAGGGCGCGTCCCTGCGCGTCCTCGACATAAATCCCACAACCTGTTATGCGCTTCCCATCTAAGACTGTGGAAGATCCATCCACATAAATCTTAATGGGCTCACACGTGTCCGTGTGCGGGGGGCTCTGAGTTGAATTTCCTATCTTTCTGGGGGGTGTTTTAACGATAAAGGGGCCTGTGTTGTGGTGTGGGGAGATAATTTCACATTCATGGGGGGTGCCGGGGTACTGCAAATTGTCCGCTAAGTATGTGTGTGTCTTTGTCCGTTTTACTGTGATGTCCTGTCCCTGCAAGAGAAGGGTCCATCGAGCTGCGCGTATTTGGCTGACGGTACCGTCCTTGAGTCGTCCGTCCAGTAAAAGTTGGGTGGGGGGGGGGGTGTTCGGTCAGAATGGTGATGGGGTTCAGTCCGGTAATGTATGAAAAGTACTGGACTGCCCAGAAAACTGCGAGCAGGTGCCTCTCACAGGCTGAAAATCCCTGCTCCACAGCATCTAAAAGTCGGGAGGCGTAAGCTACGGGTCTTAACTGGTCGTGCCGTTCCTGGAGGAGCACGGCTGAAAGGGTGCGGTCTGTGGTCGCTACCTCTATGGCGTAAGGGGAAAACGGGTCTGGAACTTGTAGTGCGGGGACTGTTATGAGTGCCTGTTTTAAAGAGTCCACAGCATCCGTATGCTGCGGAAGCCATTCCCAGGGGGCTCCTTTCTTTAGGAGGTCTGAGAGGGGCGCTGCCTTGCTGGCGAAGCCGTCAATGTGGTTTCGGCAGTAGCCAACCAGTCCTAAAAACGACCGGAGGGCTGAAACGTTCTGGGGAAGGGGCAATTTAGCAATCGAGTCAATTCTTTTATGCTCGATCTCGCGTTTACCGTGCGCGATAATTGTTCCCAAATATACCACTTTTTCTTCCAAAATCTGGGCCTTTTTGGGGTTGACTTTACAGCCAATTGAATGTAACAATTCCAGGAGTTCGGACAGAAGCTCAATGTGCTCTTCCTTGGTGTCTGTCTGCAGTAGTAGGTCGTCTACATACTGTACCAGACATTCGGGCGAGAAAATTTCGCTAGTCCATTTGCCAGCTGTCGGTGGAAAATGGAGGGGGAGTTGTGGAATCCTTGTGGCAGACATGTCCAAGTGTACTGCTGTGCTTTAAAGGTGAAGGCAAATTTGTTATGGCACGCCTTTGCCAATGGAATGGACCAGAATCCATTACTGATGTCCAAAACCGTGAAGTAGCGGGAATTGAGTCCCTGCTTGAGCACGGTCTCGGGACTTGTTGCTACGGTGGGGGCTGCTGCGGGGGTGACTTTGTTGAGCTCCCGATAATCAATGGTCAGTCGCCATGATCCAGCGGGCTTTCTCACTGGCCAAATCGGGGCATTATTAGTGGAGGCTACTGATCTAAGTATGCCCTGCTCTAATAAGCTCTCTATTACTTTTAAGATTTCTCCCTCTGCCTCTAGGGGAAATCCGTACTGTTTTGGGGGTCTAGGGTCAGGTCCTGTTACTTGTACGGAGCCAGTCATCAGTCCACAGTCATGCTTGTGGGTCACGAATGCTGCCCTGTTCTTTTGCAGGACTGCCCTAACCTGCTTGTCCGTACTAAGCATGGTCAGGTTGAACCAAAATTCGCCTACGGCGCTAATTTTGTTCATATATTCGCCTATGTTGAGCGTTGCGTGGGCTCTTGCGGATTTCGCCATCTTCCAGACACACTGGTTGACTGGATCGTATTAAAGGTAGCGGGAATTCATGAAATCAATTCCCAGAATGTGTTCTGCTGTGGGGGGCAGGTCTACTAAAACCACGGGGTGCTTTGTGGTGATGGTGCCGATTTGAATGGGTACAGGGGCTGTGATGTGTCCCTGCTGTGAGTGGCCTGTAAAGCCGCTGAGGGTGATAGTGGCTGTTGTGGGCCACGTGTCTTTTTGAAAGAGGGTGGAGGAATTTATGGTGGTGCGGGACCCTCCTGTGTCCCAAAGAAATTCGATAGGCTGTCCCCGAATTTTCGCTGCGACTACGGGTCATCCTGACCTATCCCAAAGGGTGTCGCAGACCCAACTGGGGGAGCCCGTACTCCGTCAGTCTGTTCCGGTCAAGTCCGTCTGGTCCAAACGGGGCGCTAACGCTATGGATGGGCTCTCTTTTTCTTAATCAGTTTGCCCGTCTGTTGGGCTCTCTGTGGCTTTTTAGGGGCATTGCACTCTTGCGAAATGTCCCAACTGTCCGCAGTTGTAACACTCCTGTGACTTGGGTGGGGGGCTGTTCTTTCCCTCAATTACCCATGTGGGGTTGTGATGTGTTGCTTTTACTGCCTGCATGTCTGCGGTGACTTGCTTTTCCTCTGTGTTTTTAACGGTGGGTTTGCTCTGAACCGATTGCTCCCAAACGCGGGACAATCTTTTAACTACCCACTTCTCGTTATGGGCCTCCTCTGAGGGATCATAACTATTACAGGCTTTCTGTCCTGCATCTGTGGCATGGGAGATAAGGGTGCGGGTCCATTTGGCCATGTTGTCTGGGGACAAATGCCGGTCTACGTCTCCGAAGACTGCTGCGAAGTGAATCCACAGGCGTCCAGTGAACGCTGTGGGGTGCTCAGATTTCTTCTGCCTACATTTATTGAGGCCATCTACGGGGTCACCCCGGTTATACCCGATCGCATCCAGGATCGCGGTATGCATTTCTGCAAGGGTGCCCTTTCTGCAAGGGTGCCTCCTCCTACATTCTGTGGGTTGGGAAGGGCTGCTGCTACCGACGGATCTAAACTTAAAACCATGAGCTTTACATGCTCTCTCTCATCCAGGCCGTACATGTTCGCCTGATGTCTAACTGTGGCAAAGAAATGGGGGTCTGAGCTGGGGAGGAACGGTGTGATCTTCTCGCACGCGTCCCGTAATTGGGTCACTGTTAAGGGGGTGGAATATAGATATTCCGCATCGTCCGATGTGGCTGTGCGGTGGGTGGTTACAGGGTTCATTGGAGCCTGAACTGCCTGCTGTGTGGCGGGGTTGGGCTGCTTTTCTCTTTTGGGGCTTTCCCTGCGCACCTGTTCCCTGAACATATCTCTGCGCTGTTTCGTGTAACTCTTCCCAATCAGGGCCGTCTTTCTGGTCTAACTTTTCCCCAAAGGTTTCCTGAAATCCTTTCTGAACAGAAAGCAGTGATTGCAGCTCTGCAATCTGCTTCCGGCACTTTGCATGATCTATGGTGCTCTGTCTTTGTTCTGTGGTGGCAGCGTGGAGTGCTCTCAAGGCTGCCTTGAGATCACTACACTGTTTTTGTAGCATCTCTACCTGTTTTTCTGTCTCTCTTCTTACCAGGACTGCACGATGCGTGTCCTGATAGGCCTTTTCATACTGTGACTGGAAACTGCTTAAATGCGCCAGACAAGACTGGTGACCCCGTTTGGCGTCAGCCACCTCTTCATCCTTTGCTGCCAATTTCCTCTTTAATTCTAAATTCTCTTTCTCAACTTCGCTTACATCGACTTTACTCGTCCGATGTAGGCCCTCAACTTCTTTGCGGAGCGTCTTGACGACCTCCTCTGTGCCTCGCAATTGTGCCGAACAGGACATTGCCATCGGCTTGCAAGCTTTTCCCAAGCTCTTTTTGTGTATCTCGCTCAGGTTCTCCCACCAAGTATGCCCTATACTTCCGGGACCTGATTCATTGTTATCGCAGAAATCATTCCACAGGGGCCATCCTTTGCCCTTGAGATGTTTCCGGATTTCCTCCTCCCAAATGGGACACTGTCCCACTCTACTGCTGCTGGTCGCTGCAACCGCAAATTCCTCGGGGTTCATGAGGCGCTGCATTGCCTGCATGGCCATCTTTCCTATCCGACTGCTTCTAAATTTGGAACAGGGGGCTAAGGCGGTGTTGTAAATGTGGGTACGGCTTTCGCTACTTTCCGAAAATACAGACTTCCGACAGTTTTGACGCAACAAAAAATCTATCAGTTTTACCTTACAGCCCTGTTAGTTACGCAGGCATGCACACACTTCCGAATTATGACTATTGAGCAGAACTGCTTGAACACTTGTGGTTTTCTGTTTCCAATTGGGTTTCTAATTCAAATTTCTTGGGTTCCCCCGGAGTGGTTTTCCACTTCTAGATCGGGTCCCGTGAGGATGTCGCCAAACTGTTGCTCATTTTAGCCTTAGTTTAATTGCTCTAATTCTGTCACCTTTACTCTTGAGTTGGCAGGTATCTTTCTGATACCGCCACGTGGTTCAAGTCCGAGTAATGATTAATAATCCAACACACCGCTTAGTAAGAATTAAATCAACGCTCATTTATTATATACAGCAATCAATACTTATACATTAATTCTACCTCTAAGCTACTTCCTACAACTAAAAGGCCAATACTTAACTTTGGAAATGGCCCACCAGGTCAGGGAAACGAATGGCCTTTCGAATGGGTTCTGAGCCTGCGGGATTCAAAAGCTGGTACAGGTCGATAGTCAGGGGTGTCGATCTGGTAGCGATTGTTGGAGTAAAACTTACGTTCTCTTGCAGAAGGATCTCGAAGGGTGCGGAGAGGAGAAGAAGGGTCGATTTGCACTTGGCCCCTATTCTTATAGTCCCCAGGGGCTTCCCGTCTCTCGGTGCTGGAGCGATTCCTTGATCGAGGGGTGGTCGTTTATCTCTCTTTGTGTCAGCTCCTGCTGGCGCCGAAAGGTCTGGGTCGGCTTTGTGTTACTAATTTGTAGCATATTGTTCCCGGGATTGCTACTTTATATGCAGATGGCTGGGGTGTTGTTATGTTGATGGCTGCAGGTATCGATTCGGTCTGGCTTCCCCAGAGGCGAATACACTGTTTTACCTGCAGCTGTCTGTTTGAGTCCTGTTGGCTGACTTTCCCATCAGCCTCTTCCGTTCGCCATTTTAAATCTGGGTTTGGCCATTCTAACCGGGAGTTAGCCATTTTACATGGCTACAATTTCAAATGGAGCTTTCAAGTACTTGCAGCCTGCTGACTCTGGACAAGAGTGCCTCCATTATTTGTTTTCTCTTTTTAAAAAAAAAAAAAATGTTTATTAAGAAATTGTAAACAATTTTCAACCATACAAACACCCCCCCCCCCCCCCCCCCGTAACAAAAAGAAAAGAAAACTCGCATAGCAAGACATAAACATGGCAAATCAATATAATACAGAACTTTGTACATTGGATTCCTCCCGTACATATCAACTTTCCGGATCATTTATGTATTTTCTTGCTCAAGTGCCCCCCAGAAACCCCCCCCCCCCCCCGGAAAGAGATGCCCCACATTTGTCCTCCACCCCAAAGAACCTACTCAGCCTCGCCCCCGTCATATGCGTTCTGTGAACAACCTTAAATTGAATCAGGCTAAGCCTGGCACACGAGGAAGAGGAATTAACCCTACTTAGGGCATCAGCCCACAGACCCTCCTCAATCTCCTCCCCCACCTCCTCTTCCCATTTACCATGGACTACTCTCCAAAATCAGTTGCATTCTTGGACACACTCGTCGCCATCAAGGACGGTCACCTCAGCACTTCGCTTTACCGCAAACCCAAGGATAACCTTATGATGCTCCACTTCTCCAGCTTCCACCCTAAACACATTAAAGAAGCCATCCCCTATGGACAAGCTCTCCGTATACACAGGATCTGCTCAGACGAGGAGGAGCGTAACAGACATCTACAGACGTTGAAAGATGCACTCGTACGAACGGGATATGGCACTCGACTCATCGATCGACAGTTCCAACGCGCCACAGCGAAAAACCGCACTGACCTCCTCAGAAGACAAACATGGGACACAACCGACCGAATACCCTTCGTCGTCCAGTACTTCCCCGGAGCGGAGAAACTACGCCATCTTCTTCACAGCCTTCAACACGTCATTGATGACGATGAACATCTTGCCAAGGTCATCCCCACACCCCCACTACTTGCCTTCAAACAACCGCGCAACCTCAAACGAACCATTGTTTGCAGCAAACTACCCAGTTTTCAGAACAGTGACCACGACACCACACAACCCTGCCATGGCAATCTCTGCAAGACGTGCCAGATCATTGACATGGATACCACTATTACACGTGAGAACACCACCCACCAGGTACGCGGTATGTTCTCGTGCGACTCGGCCAACGTTGTCTACCTCATACGCTGCAGGAAAGGATGTCCCGAAGCGTGGTACATTGGCGAGACCATGCAGATGCTGCGACAACGAATGAACGGACATCGCGCAACAATCACCAGGCAGGAATGTTCCCTTCCAGTCGGAGAACACTTCAGCAGTCAAGGGCATTCAGCCTCTGATCTCCGGGTAAGCATTCTCCAAGGCGGCCTTCAGGACGTGCGACAACGCAGAATCGCCGAGCAGAAACTTATAGCCAAGTTCCGCACACATGAGTGCGGCCTCAACCGGGACCTGGGATTCATGTCACATTACATTCATCCCCCACCATCTGGCCTGCGAAATCCTACCAACTGTCCTGGCTTGATGTAATTCACACCTCTTTAACCTGGAGTTACCCCATCTCTGGATCTGTAAAGATTTAATCACCTGCTAATGGTCGCATTCCTAGCATTGTTTGGCATCTTTGAATTTGTCTATATATGTGTTTCTGGAACATACCTCTTCATTCACCTGAGGAAGGAGCAGCGCTCCGAAAGCTAGTGACATCGAAACAAACCTGTTGGACTTTAACCTGGTGTTGTAAGACTTCGTACTGTGCTCACCCCAGTCCAACGCCGGCATCTCCACACATTTACCCTTCAGCTCCTCTACCAAAGCCTCCCCCTCTTCTTTCATCTCCTGACACCTTGCCCTCTCCGACCCATACGCCCAAAATCACCCTGTCCTGAATCCCCTCTGCCGGGAGCAGCGGAAATTCCCTCACCTGCCGCCTCACAAACGCCCTCACTTGCATGTACCTGAAAGCGTTTCCTGGGGGTAGTCCAAACTTCTCCTCCAGTGCCCCTAAGCTCGCAAACGTCCCATCAATGAACAGGTCCCCCATTCTTCTAATCCCTGCCCGATGCCAGCTCTGAAACCCCCCGTCCATCCTCCCTGGGACAAACCGATGGTTATCTCTGATCGGGGACCACACAGAGGCTCCCACTGCACCCCTGTGTCATCTCCACTGCCCCCAGATCTTTAGCGTTGCCGCCACCACCGGACTCGTGGTGTACCTTGTCGGCGAGAGCGGCAGCGGTGCCATCACCAGCGCCCCCAGGCTCGTTCCTTTGCAGGACGCCATCTCCAACCTCTTCCATGCCGCCCCCTCTTCCTCCATCACCCACTTATGGATCATCGCCACGTTGGCTGCCCAGTAGTAGCCACCCAGATTCGGCAATGCCAGCCCTCCTCTATCTCTACTACGCTCCAGGAACCCCCTCCTTACCCTCGGGGTCTTGCTCGCCCCACACAAAACCCATAATGCTCCTGCCTACCCTCTTTAAAAAAAAAAAAAAAAAAAAAGGCCTTGGTGATCACAATTGGAAGGCATTGGAATACAAAAAGAAACCTCGGGAGGACCACCATTTTAATCGACTGTACTCTGCCCGCTAGCGAGAGTGGCAACATGTCCCAACGTTTAAAGTCCTCCTCCATCTGCTCCACCAGCCGGGTCAAATTAAGTTTGTGCAGGGCCCCCCAGCTCCTAGCTACCTGGATCCCAAATATCGAAAGCTCCTTTCCGCCCTCCTCAGCGGTAGGTCGTCTATCCCTCTTCCCTGATCCCCCGGATGCACCACAAAGAGCTCACTCTTCCCTACATTGAGCTTGTAGCCCGAGAAGTCCCCAAACTCCCTCAGGATCTGCATGACCTCCACCATCCCCTCCACTGGATCCGCCACATACAGCAACAGGTCGTCTGCATACAGCGACACTCTATGCTCCTCTCCCCTCAGACCACCCCCCTCCATTTCCTGGATTCCCTTAATGCCATGGCCAAAGGTTCAATTGCTAATGCAAACAAAAGGGGGGACCCCTGCCTCGTCCCTCGATACAGCCAGGAGTACTCCGACCTCCGCCGACTCGTAACCACACACGCCACCGGGGCTCAAAAAGGAGCTTAACCCAGCTAATAAACCCTCCCCCGAACCCAAACCTCTGCAACACTTCCCAGAGATACTGCCACTCTACTCGGTCAAAGGCCTTCTCCGTGTCCATAGCTGCCACTATCTCCGCCTCTCCCTCCACCGATGGCATCATAATCACATTTAGGAGCCTCCGCCCATTGGTATTTCGCTGCCTGCCCTTTACAAATCCCGTCTGGTCCTCGTGAATCACCGCCGGGACACAGTCCTCAATCCTCGTAGCCAACACTTTTGCCAGCAACTTAGCATCTACGTTGAGGAGCGAGATCGGCCTATACGACCCACATTGCAGTGGGTCCTTATCCCGCTTCAGGATCAAAGAGATCGTCGCCTCCGACATTGTCGGGGGCAGGGTCCCCTTCTCCCTTGCCTCATTGAAAGTCCTCACCAGCAACGGGGCTAACAGGTCTACATACTTCCTATAGAACTCCACCGGGAACCCATCCGGTCCCGGGGCCTTCCCTGCCTGCATGCTCCCCAGTCCTTTAACCAGCTCCTCCACCCCAATTGACGCCCCCAAACCAGCCACCTCCTGCTCCTCCACCCTCTGGAACCTCAGTTGGTCCAAGAATTGTCGCATCCCTCTTTTCCCACTGGGGGCTGGGACCTGTACAGCTCCTCATAGATGGCCTTGAATGCCTCATTCACTTTCACCGCACTCCGCACCGTAGTTCCCCTTCCATCCTTGACTCCACCTATTTCCCTCGCTGCCATCCTCTTACGGAGCTGATGTGCCAGCATCCGGCTCGCCTTCTCCCCATACTCATACATTGCCCCCTGTGCCTTCCTCCACTGTGCCTCTGCCTTTCCTGTGGTCAACAGGTTGAACTCCATCTGGAGACTTCGCCTCTCCCTGAGTAGTCCCTCATCAGGGGCCTCTGCATATCTCCTGTCCACTCTTAAAATCTCCCCCACTAACCTCTCCCTTTCCCTGCCCTCTTCTCCCTATGAGCCCTGATGGAGATTAACCTCCCCTGACCACCGCCTTCAGCGTCTCCCATACTACTCCCACCTGCACCTCCCCGTTGTCTTTGGCCTCCAGATACCTTTCAATGCACTCCCGCACACTTCCTCGACTGCCAGCAGTCCCACATCCAACCGCCACAGCGGGCGTTGGTCCCCCTCCTCCCCCAGCTCAAGTTCCACCCAGTGCGGGGCATGGTCTGAAATGGCTATGCCGAATACTCCTTTCCCTCCACTTTCGAGATCGATTCCCTGCCCAGAACAAAAAAATCTATCCGGAGTAGGCCTTGTGTACATGGGAGAAAAAATAAATTTCTCTGGCCAAATGCCTGGCAAATCTCCACGGATCTAATCTCCCCATCTGGTCCATAAACTCCCTAAGCACCTTGGCCGCAGCCGGCCTCTTTCCGGTCCTAGATCTGGAGCGATCCAGTGCTGGGTCCAACACCGTGTTGAAATCCCCACCCATTATCAAGCTTCCTGCCTCCAAGTCCGGAATACGCCCCAACATACGTTTCATGAATCCAGCATCGTTCCAATTCTGGGCGTATACATTTACTAATACTACCCACGTTCCCTGCAACCTACCGCTCACCATCACGTATCGGCCTCCATTGTCCGCTACTATGTTCTTGGCCTCAAACGACACCCGCTTCCCCACCAGTATTGCAACCCCTGTATTCTTCGCAACCCAGCCCCGAATGGAATACCTGTCCTACCCATCCCTTCCTTAACCTGACCTGATCTGCCACCTTCAGATGTGTCTCCTGAAGCATGACCACGTCTGCCCTCAGTCCCTTTAAGTGCGCGAACACTTGGGCTCTCTTTACTGGCCCATTTAGGCCTCTCACGTTCCACGTGATCAGCCGGTTTTGGGGGGGCAACCCCCCCCCCCGCCGACTATCCATCTCCTATTTTAGGCCAGTCCCGTGCCTGCGCCTCCCGCACCCTCCAGTCCCCCAGACGGGGAACCCCCGCCCCGATCACCTCTTCCGTTTTCAGTTCCCACTCGGCCAATGCAGCGGCAACCCTATTGTCGTGTCTCTCCCCCCCCCCCCCCCCCCCCACCCGCTAGATCCAAATCTAGCTGTTTTGCTCCCCCCATAATACTTCCGTAAGTCAGCTGACTCCTGCTGACCCCGGCTTCCCCCGCCTTCCCGTTGACCCCCCCCCGGTGTGGAAATCCCTCCTCCTCCTTGCGCTCCTCCATCTCCCCCCCCCCTCCCTAACGCGGAAAAAAGCCCACGCTTTCCTGAGCCAGCCCCGCCCCCTGTGGCGCAGCTCCTGTTGCAGCTTTGTCCCAATTCCCCCATTCCCGAGTCTCACCTCCCTCCAGCATCGACGCCCACATTCCTCACTGTCTCCCCATCAAAACTCATTTCCCCCATCCCCATCCATCGTCCCACCCGTGAAACATTCTTTACCCATATTTACAACCCTGTATACAGTCAACATCTCCCCCACAGTCCCTCAGTTCGAGTCCAATTTTTCCGTTTGGATAAAGGTCCAAGCCTCTTCTGGCGTTTCAAAATAGTGGTGTCGATCCTGATACGTGACCCACAATCGCGCTGGCTGCAGCATTCCGAGTCTCACCCTTTTTTTATGCAGCACCGCCTTGGCCCAGTTGAAGCCAGCTCTCCTCTTTGCCACCTCTGCGCTCCAGTCCTGGTCGACTCGGATCACCGCATTCTCCCATCTACTGCTCCGCTCCTTCTTGGCCCATCTCAGGACACTCTCTCTGTCCGCGAAACGATGGAACCTCGCCACTATCGCCCTTGGCGGCTCGCCAGCCTTGGGTCTCGCCAGCCTTGGGTCTCCTCGCCAGAACCGGGTGAGCCCCTTCTAGCTCCAGGGGGCTCGGAGAGGCCTCCGCACCCATCAGCGAATGGAGCATCGTGCTCACATACGCCCCGGCATCGGCCCCCTCCACTCCTTCAGGGAGACCCAGATTCTGGAGATTCTTCCTCCTCGACCTGTTCTCCAGGACCTCTAATCTCTCGGCCCACCTCTTGTGCAGCGCCTCGTGCGCCTCCAACTTCACCGCCAGGCCCAGATCTCGTCCTCGTTCTCGTTAGTTTTGTCCTTCACCTCTCGGAGCTCCACAGCCTGGGCCTTCTGGGTCTCCTTCAGCCCCTCGATCGCTATCAGCATTGGCGCCAGCACCTCCTTTTTAAGCTCCTCCACGCAGCGCCTGAGAAACTCCTGCTGGTCCGGCCCCCATGCTGCTTGATCTCCGCCCTCCGCCATCTTGGTTTTTCCCCCTCGTTTCTGCCGCTGCTCCAAAGCCTCTATTTCCGCCGCTCCACTTCTAGTCCCCTCTATACACGACGGAGGGTGGACCTTTCTTCACCTTCCTACACGGGAATTGGTCAAAAAATTTCCGTTGGGGCTCCTCCGGAGAGCCCAAAAGTCCGTTCTAGCGGGAGCTGCCGAAATGTGCGGCTTAGCTCTGCATCGCCGCAACCGGAAGTCCATTATTTGATTTCTCAAGAATAACAGTGTCCACATTTGATGAACATGAGCCAATTGATCTCTGGGTGAGGGGTGCTGGGGGAGATTTTGTATTGTGTGTTGCTTGAAACACAGGCTAAATGTGATTTCAAAAACTGAAATTAAATTGCCTTTAATTTGCTGTGGTGAAAACCATTGTTTTGTCTCGGAGTCCAAGAAATCACCAATGCATGTTGAAACATCAGTTGATCTAATTGACTCAAAATAGGAGATGAATTAGCCATGGCAGGGGTGTCCCACCCATTGACCTCCAAACCGCATTTGCTTGCCTCTCAATGTCAGCTGATGCACCAAAATCAGAAGAAACAGTTGATTAGTGAGATGTATGGCAGTTTTAAGAAAAGTGCTGATTTTCGTAGCAAGCATGAGGAGGATAGAATTCACTTATCATTGCCTAAGTACTGTGTTGCATCAGAGATCACATGAGTTGCTCATCACTTTGTTATCAATCCTGAGACCTCTAACCTCAAGTTAGGACTATTCAATTATTTGCCAGGAAAATAATTACATAAACAGCAAGTGTTGCTTTCAATTCATAGGAGACTTGATCTGTTTATGGAAACTGCTCGTTTGCTGTTGACAAGAATTAAGTCCAAAATCCCAAAACCATTAGGGTTGAGGAAAATACTGTGCTTTCAGCTCTTGGATTGACATGCATTTTGTAAACCAACCAGACTTCTCTACTGTTGCTCCCAGCTGGAGATTTCAATCAGGTTCTCCATGAATCAATGCATCGCCCTTCAGGTCCCTCAAATAATGGCAATATTGTCTTACACAATCCTTGTTGGCTTCATCAAAATTGACTTGGGTCAATTGGAACCTCCTGGATATGTACAGCAATATGGATGGAGTAACCCCCCCCCCCCCCCCCCCCCAATCCCTTCTCTTCATCTCCCACAAACATACCTATGTTTTGCTGCAGCAAAGATGGAAGATATCTTAAGAGTTTGTATTTGTCAACCATCATCATTTCTGAACTGCGTTTGATATAATTGCTGCCACAATAGCACTGTTGGTTTGAGAGAATGTTGCAGGATTTAAGGCTACTAGCCATTTTAGGCCAGAACAAAAAATAATCTGGTGTCATACAGCATAGAATTTACAGTGCAGAAGGAGGCCATTCAGCCCATCGAGTCTGCACTGGCCCTTGGAAAGAGCACCCCACCCAAGCCCCACACCTCCACCCCATCCCCATCCCCTATATCCCCTTAACCCAGTAACCCCACCTAAACCTTCTTATCACTAAGGGCAATTTAGCATGGCCAATCCACCTTTGAACTGGGAGGAAACCGGAGCACCCGGAGGAAACCCACGCGCACACGGGGAGAATGTGCAGACTCCACACAAGTACTGAATGACTTTAAATGACTTAAAGACATTTTGACTTTAATGGGGCCGCTTGGGTTCTGCTGTGGAGTGCAAGATAATGGTACCTGCCAACATTGGATGAACTGCTCCTGTTCCTGGCTACTTTTTGCAAAGACAGACAATCCAAATCTACTACTGTTCCTGGCTACCTTTTGCAAAGATATACAATCCAGTCTTCTCAAAGTAAAAAGCAGCCCGATTGGATCGAAAGAATGTCATAGTGACTGAACCGTACGCAATGAGATTAAAAGCACCTTAAGGGAGTCACAGAATCCCTACAGCACTGGAGGAGGCCATTCATCCTATGCAGCGCTTCTGCCCAATCCATCCTCTCACCGCGCCTCCCAATTCTTCCATTTTTTTCGCATTGCCACCATCGAAGCACCCTCCTTCATTACCAACTCAACGTCCACGTCAGAGATCTTGCCATCCCCAATATCATCTTCCGAAAGGAGTCTATCCTGTAAAAGCGAGGGCAGCAACATTTGGAACGAATCCACCTCCTTTCTCAAAAAGGCTCTGATTTGTGGAAGTATCTGAACCCATTACTGTTGGGCAATTGGTAATACTCCTCCAACTCGGGTCCGCAAATCATTTTTAAAATATAAATTTAGAGTACCCAATTCATTTTTCCCAATTAAGAGGCAAATTAGCATTGCCAATCCACCTACCCTGCGCATCTTTGGGTTGTGGGGGCGAAATCCACGCAAACACAGGGAGAATGTGCAAACTCCACACACACCCAGAGCTGGATCAAACTTGGGACCTTGGCACCGTGAGGCAGCAGTACTAACCACTGTGCCACCGTGCTGCCATAGGTCCTCAAATCATTCTGTGGGATTAGAAATGTACAACAGTCGGTCATCCGCATATAAAGGGAGCTGATGCTCCATTCCCCCTCCCCCCTCAATTAATACCCCTCCATTCCTTAGACGAACGAAGATCCCATTGCCAATGGCTCAATTGCCAAGGGCGAAGAGAGGAGAGTGGGCATTCCTGCCTCGTCTCGCGCTGCGAGGTGAAGTACTCAGAGTTAACCCCATTAGTGGACATACCTGCTGTTGCGCCTTGATACAACAATCTGTCCCAGTCCACGAATGCCTGTCCGAACCCAAACCGCTCCAAAATGTCAAACAAGTATACCCATTCCATTCAGTTGAATGCCATCTCAGCATCCATTGACAGTACAACTTTCATCCCACTGCCTCATGCGGGCATCCTAATTACATCTAATTGCCTCTGTACGTTGATCACTAATAATCTGCCTTATACAAACCCAGTTTGGTCCCCTCCAACCACAACCGGCACACACCTCGATACGTGTAGTCAAGATCTTAGCCAGGAATTTCGCATCCACTTTCAGGAGTGAGATCAGGTGGTAAGATCCACATTGTTCCGGATCCTTGTCCTTTTTTTGGAGCGCTGTGACAATGGGGGGGGGAGCATACCCTTCTCCAGCGGATCATTGTACATGACCATCATTAACAGACCCAGCAGCGCACCAAAGTCTTTGTAAAATTCCGCTGGGAATCCACCCTGGCCCAGAACCTTCCCTGACTGCATCAATCTCATACAACCCAACACTTCCCATAAGACCTATTGGGGCCCCCATCCCCGCACCCTTCTCTGAGCTACTTTCGGAATCTTTAAACCATCCAAAATCGCCATCTCGATTCATTGCCTGACGGACGTTCCGATTGGTATAGTCTCTGATAAAAGGGATCAAAAATGTTATTGATCCCTATTGGGTTGATTACCACCCCGTCCCCACCCTCGTCCCTCAGCCTGCCTATTTCCCTAGCAGGCTTCAGTTTCCTCAGTTGGTAAGTGAGCATCCTGCTAGCCTTCTCTCTGTCTGCATTCTGTGCAGTTGTCTCACTGCCTTCGCTGAAGTGGCCAGACTAAACTCCCATCTGGACCCTCTGGCTCTCCTTCACCTGTGCCTCGTGATTCATATGATCATACGATCGACTGCCAAAATCACCTCCACCAACCTTGTTTGCTCCTCTCGCTCCACCCTCAGTCTGTGTGCATCCTAACCACAGCCTTCAGTGCCTCCCACAACACTGGCAGAGACTGTCCCTGTCATTCCGATCAACATAGTTACGAATGGCTCCTTCCAATCTCTCTCAAATTCCCTTATCCGCACGTGACCAATGTCCAGTCTCCACTGGGGTCTGCAAGGGGATGGCTTTTCCACCCGCAAGTCTACCCAGTGCAGGGTGTGGTCAGACACCACTATCGCCGAGTACTCTGTCCCAGCCACTCATGAAATCAATGTCTTATTTAAAACAAAAACATCTTCGGGAATAACACTTATGAACATGAGAAAAGAAAGAAAACTCCCACGTCCTAAGTTTCTCAAAACGCCTTGAATCCACCCCCTCGTAAATTGCATGAATCTCGACAGCTCCCCTGCCATCGCCAATATCCTCCACGAGAGCACGAGTGGTCATAGAATCATAGAATTTACAGTGCAGAAGGAGGCCATTTGGCCCATCGGGTCTGCACCGGCTCTTGGAAAGAGCACCCTACTTACACCCACACAACCCTATCCCTAGCAACCCCACGTAACCTAATGGCAATTTACCATGGCCAATCCACCTAACCCGCACATATTTGGACTGTGGGAGGAAACCGGAACACCCGGAGAAAACCCGCGCAGACACTGGGAGAACGTGCCTGCTCCGATCCTAGACTGTTTAAGTCCGTCTGTATCCAGATCTGGGATCAAGGACAAAACCCGTTTCATAAAATCCACATCACCCCAGTTTGGGGCGTACACATTACAAGTACTACTGGGGATCCCTCCAACCACCCGTTCATCAGCACAAATCTTCCACTAGGATCAGGAATGAACTTTTTCATTGATACACCCTCCCTCTTACTTATTAACACAGCCCTCTTGTCAAGTTCTGAATGGTAGACCTGACCGATCCACCCCCTTCTCAGTCTTACCTGGTCCACCACCTTTAAGGGAGTCTCGTGGAGAAACATCAAGACCGCCCTCAGGTTCTTCAGATAGGTGAATATGCGCAACCTTTTAACAGGTCCACTTAGGCCCCGGACATTCTAAGTTACCAATCGAGTGAGAGGGCACCTACCCCCCCCCCCCCCCCCTCAAGTTACCAATCGAATGAGGGGACCCCCCCCCCCGAGAATCAGCCATATTTCTGCTTAAGCCAATCACCCCGGTTGCACACTTGGGGCCCCCGTGAGGCATCCGCTGCTGCCGACTTCTATATCTCAGTGCCCTAACATTACTCACAATGCCAGCTTCCCCCATCCCATCCACTGCCCTTCAAATTAAACCAGAATGAAGACATTCAAAACCCTATCCTCACTTCACCTCGTACCCCACATCCATTGCGTTTCCTGGTTCTCACATCAGCATGGTGGCCCCTGCCCGAGGCCTGTGACGACCCTGAAACTGCCATATCACCCAAACCTGATCAAAAATAACCACTATCCCATCCATCACATACCCCCAAACCCAGAACATCAAACACACCTCAATAAAAGGAAAACAGGAAGGAAAATGTTAGAGAGAGGGACATGACAAAGATACAGAAGTGCACAACGACCAAACTATCAACAATTACTATAATCTTTATTATTGTCACAAGTAGGCTTACATTAACACTGCAGTGAAGTTACTGTGAAAATCCCCCAGTCACCACACTCGGGCGCCTGTTCAGGTGCACAGTGGGAGAATTCAGAATGAAAATTCACCTAACACAGATCAAACATATTTCAACAGATTCTGAATCCCCCTGGTCCCGAAGAAACTTGCCTGCCTCCTCCGGAGTATCTAAAAAGTGTTCCTGGTTATGAAAAGTGATCCATAAGTGAGCCAGATACAACATTCCAAATCTTACACCTTCCTTATGTAGGATCGCCTTAACCCTGTTGAATCTAGCTTGGTGTTTAGCCAGTTCCATACCCCATTTGGGGTATATTCTGATTGCACTTCCCTCCCACGAGCTGTTCTTCATCTGTCTGGTCCATGTCAGAATTCTTTCCTCGTTCAGCCGCACCACCGTCGCCCTTGGTTGCTCGCCCGCCTTCGGCTTTCTCCTTGGCGCTCTGTGTACACTATCAATCTCGAGAGGATGGCCGAAAATGTTATCACGTACCAACTTCTGCAGCATCTATGCGAGCACTCTAACTCCTCCGGCAGACCCACTATTCGGAAATTTTGCTGACGCTCACGATTCTCCAACACGTCAGCCTTGTCACGTACTATTTTATAGCTATCAGCCAGCAAGGAAAGCTCTGCTTCCATCGAGGCCTTATGGTCGGCGATGGACACCTCCGTTTTCTGTAGCTACGCACCCTTAGACTCTAGTCGCTGATCAACTTTCCACTGTTGCCTTAATCGGATCACTGGTCCTTAACAGACCTTCAGAGGTTGTCCAACATCTGATTTTAAATTGAGCTGTTAAAACGTTTACCAGCTGAGCTTTGGGCCAGAAGTGCCGACTCCTGGCCCATTACACCTTCAACTGCATCCTCCAGTGCCTCACTATATGCTGGCAGCCACTTTGTTTCCACATTCCTTTTAGTTGGGTGCATGTCGGACCTCCCTCAGAAGATTGCCGTCGCCGAGAGACGAGAGCCGAAACCGCAGGACCGCATTCAAAGGTCCAATCGGGATCTTCGGGTCGAAAACAACAAGTTTCACCGCATGGGAACAACCAGGTGCACTGCCGTCTATCGCATGGCCGGCACCGGAAGTCATAGCCGGCCAAGGCCAGTGGTGGTGCGGTTGCACCGCTTTCTGGATAAGAGAAGATTCTTCAGCGAGTGAGGCAGACAAGGAAATGCACCTGGGAAGTGAAATAGCTGCAGGTGTATCAAGACCTGGGTGCAGAGCTGGTGAAGAGGAGGGCTTGGTTTAATCGGGTCAAGGCTGCCCTTGTCAAGAAGGGCCCACCTCTGGGTGACTTTTCAGAAGCATGAATATTATTTTGACACTCCAGAGGAGGCGATGGAGTTTGAGGGACAATGGACTGGCAGGAGAAGGAGGACATTGAACTCCCAGCACTTGATTCTAAGTTGCACTTCTTGCAGTAAACCTTACCTAAAGCACCTTTTAATGCCGCCCCCCCCCCCCCCCCCGCAACAAATTCCCACTTTGAACCAGATTCCCAGATGTACTTGGCCCCTGTCCAAGTCACCCTTGCTGATCGTGCCCCCTTGCTAACCCTAGACTCCCTTGCCAAACAAAAATCTGTTTAACTCTGCCTTGAATAAATAATGATGTGGAGATGCTGGCGTTGGACTGGGGTGAGCACAGTAAGAAGTCTTACAACGCCAGGTTAAAGTCCAACAGGTTTGTTTCAAATCACTAGCTTTCGGAGCACTTCACCTGAGGAAGGAGCAGTGCTCCGAAAGCTAGTGATTTGAAACAAACCTGTTGGACTTCAACCTGGTGTTGTAAGACTTTTTATTGATTAAATAATGACTCGGCTTCCAGTACTTCCTGTAAAGAGAATTCCATGCACCAACAACCCGTTGGGAGAAAAAAAAATCCTTTTCTCTGTCTTAAAAAGGAGACCTCTTATTTAAAGTGTTTTCCCTAGTTTTACTCTTTCTATCTCTCGCCCCCCCACACACATGAGGATCATCCAGGAATCTTAACGTATCAGGATCTTGAGTTTCAGTAGGATCACCTTGTTCTTCTAAACTCCATTGTGTATGGGTTGAACAGGTTTGGCCTTTCTTAATAAGACAACCCCTTCACAGGAATATGTCCAGTTAACCTTCTGTGATCTGCCTGTAAAGCTATTGTATCCTTTTTTTTTTAAATAAGGGGACCAAAATTGCGCACACTACTCCAGATGTGGTTTCATCAAGGCCTTGTACAGCTGCACTAACACCTCCCTACTTTTATATTCTACTTGCATTGAACACCAACATTCAGTATGCCTTCCCAACCACTTGATGTATCTGCATGCTGACTTTTGTGATTCATGTACCAGATCCCTCTGTACCACTGAGTTGTACAATCTTTCTGCATTTAAATGATACTCAGCTGTTCTATTCTTTCTGCTATTTATCACATCAAACTTCCTCTGCCAATTTTTCTGCCATTCATTTAACCTGTCTATGCCCGTTTGCAGACATAGAACATAGAAAATACAGCACAGAACAGGCCCTTCGGCCCACGATGTTGTGTCGAACCTTTGTCCTAGATTAATCATAGATTATCACATAATTTACAGTACAGAAGGAGGCCATTCGGCCCATTGAGTCTGCACCGGCTCTTGGAAAGAGCACCCTACCCAAGGTCAACACCTCCACCCTATCCCAGTAACCCCACCCAACACTAAGGGCAATTTTGGACACTATGGGAAATTTATCATGGCCAATCCACCTAACCTGCACATCTTTGGACTGTGGGAAGAAACCTGAGCACCCGGAGGAAACCCACGCACACACTGGGAGGATGTGCAGTCTCCGCACAGACAGTGACCCAAGCCGGAATTGAACCTGGGACCCTGGAGCTGTGAAGCAATTGTGCTATCCACAATAAGAACAAATTAATTTACACTATAGCATTCTACCGTAATCCATGTACCTATCCAATAGCTGCTTGAAGGTCCCTAATGTTTCCGACTCAACTACTTCCACAGGCAGTGCATTCCATGCCCCCACTACTCTCTGGGTAAAGAACCTACCTCTGACATCCCCCCTATATCTTCCACCATTCACCTTAAATTTATGTCCCCTTGTAATGGTTTGTTCCACCCGGGGGGAAAGTCTCTGACTGTCTACTCTATCTATTCCCCTGATCATCTTATAAACCTCTATCAAGTCGCCCCTCATCCTTCTCCGTTCTAATGAGAAAAGGCCTAGCACCCTCAACCTTTCGTCGTAAGACCTACTCTCCATTCCAGGCAACATCCTGGTAAATCTCCTTTGCACCTTTTCCAAAGCTTCCACATCCTTCCTAAAATGAGGCGACCAGAACTGTACACCGTACTCCAAATGTGGCCTTACCAAAGTTTTGTACAGCTGCATCATCACCTCTCGGCTCTTAAAATCAATCCCTCTGTTAATGAACGCTAGCACACCATAGGCCTTCTTCACAGCTCTATCCACTTGAGTGGCAACTTTCAAAGATGTATGAACATAGACCCCAAGATCTCTCTGCTCCTCCACATTGCTAAGAACTCTACCGTTAACCCTGTATTCCGCATTCATATTTGTCCTTCCAAAATGGACAACCTCTCACTTTACAGGGTTAAACTCCACCTGCCACTTCTCAGCCCAGCTCTGCATCCTATCTATGTCTCTTTGCAGCCGACAACAGCCCTCCTCACTATCCACAACTCCAATCTTCGTATCGTCTGCAAATTTATTGACCCACCCTTCAACTCCCTCATCCAAGTCATTAATGAAAATCACAAACAGCAGAGGACCCAGAACTGATCCCTGCGGTACGCCACTGGTAACTGGGATCCAGGCTGAATATTTGCCATCCACCACCACTCTCTGACTTCTATCAGTTAGCCAGTTTGTTATCCAACTGGTCAAATTTCCCACTATCCCATGCCTCCTTACTTTCTGCATATGCCTACCATGGGGAACCTTATCAAATGCCTTACTAAAATCCATGTACACTACATCCACTGCTTTACCTTCATCCACATGCTTGGTCACCTCCTCAAAGAATTCAATAAGACTTGTAAGGCAAGACTTACCCCTCCCAAATCCGTGCTGACTATCCCTAATCAAGCAATGTCTTTCCAGATGCTCAGAAATCCTATCCTTCAGTACCCTTTCCATTACTTTGCCTACCACCGAAGTAAGACTAACTGGCCTGTAATTCCCAGGGTTATCCCTAGTCCCTTTTTTGAACAGGGGCATGATATTCGCCACTCTCCAATCCACTGGTACCACCCCTGTTGACAGTGAGGACGAAAAGATCATTGCCAACGGCTCTGAAATTTCATCTCCTGCTTCCCATAGAATCCTTGGATATATCCCGTCAGGCCCGGGGGACTTGTCTATCTTCAAGTTTTTCAAAATGCCCAACACGTCTTCCTTCCTAACAAGTATTTCCTCGAGCTTACCAGTCTGTTTCACACTGTCCTCTCCAACAATATGGCCCCTCTCATTTGTAAATACAGAAGAAAAATACTCGTTCAAGACCTCTCCTATCTCTTCAGAGTCAATACACAATCTCCCGCTACTGTCCTTGATCGGACCTACCCTCGCTCTAGTCATTCTCATATTTCTCACATATGTGTAAAAGGCCTTGGGGTTCTCCTTGATCCTACCCGCCAAAGATTGTTCATGCCCTCTCTTAACTCTCCTAATCCCTTTCTTCGGTTCCCTCCTGGCTATCCTGTATCCCTCCAGCACCCTGTCTGAACCTTGTTTCCTCAGCCTTACATAAGTCTCCTTCTTCCTCTTAACAAGACATTCAACCTCTCTTGTCAACCATGGTTCCCTCCATCGACCATCTCTTCCCTGCCTGACAGGGACGTGCATATCAAGGACATGTAGTACCTGTTCCTTGAACAAGTTCCACATTTCACTTGTGTCCTTCCCTGACAGCCTATGTTCCCAACTTATGCACTTCAATTCTTGTCTGACAACATCGTATTTACCCTTCCCCCAATTGTAAACCTTGCCCTGCTGCACGCACCTATCCCTCTCCATGACTAAAGTGAAAGTCACAGAATTGTGATCACTATCTCCCAAATGCTCCCCCACTAACAAATCTATCACTTGCCCTGGTTCATTACCAAGTACCAAATCCAATATGGCCTCCCCTCTGGTCGGACAATCTACATACTGTGTTTGAAAAGCTTCCTGGACACACTGCACAAACACCACCCCATCCAAACTATTTGATCTAAAGAGTTTCCACTCAATGTTTGGGACGTTGAAGTCACCCATGACTACTACCCTGTTACTTCTGCACCTTTCCAAAATCTGTTTCCCAATCTGTTCCTCCACATCTCTGCTACTATTGGGGGGCCTACAGAAAACTCCTAACAAGGTGACTGCTCCTTTCCTATTTCTGACTTCAACCCATACTACCTCAGTAGGCAGATACTCCTCGAACAGCCTTTCTGCAGCTGTTATACTATCTCTAATTAACAATGCCACCCCCACCTCTTTTACCACCCTCACTAATCTTATTGAAACATCTATAACCAGGGACCTCCAACAACCATTTCTGCCCCTCTTCTATCCAAGTTTCCGTGATGGCCACCACATCGTAGTCCCAAGTACCAATCCATGCCTTAAGTTCACCCACCTTATTCCTGATGCTTCTTGCATTGAAGTATACACACTTCAACCCATCTCCGTGCCTGCAAGTACTCTCCTTTGTCAGTGTTCCCTTCCCCACTGCCTCACTACACGCTTTGGCGTCCTGAATATCGGCTACCTTAGTTGCTGGACTACAAATCCGGTTCCCATTCCCCTGCCAAATTAGTTTAAACCCTCCCGAAGAGTACTAGAAAACCTCCCTCCCAGGATATTGGTGCCCCTCTGGTTCAGATGCAACCCGTCCTGCATGTACAGGTCCCACTTTCCCCAGAATGCGCTCCAATTATCCAAATACCTGAAGCCCGCCCTCCCTACACCATTCCTGCAGCCACGTGTTCAACTGCACTCTCTCCCTATTCCTAGCCTCGCTATCACGTGGCACCGGCAACAAACCAGAGATGACAACGCTGTCTGTCCTGGCTTTTAACTTCCAGCCTAACTCGTTTATTACCTCCACACCCCTTTTCCTACCTACGTCGTTGGTACCAATGTGCACCACGACTTCTGGCTGCTCCCCCTCCCCCTTAAGGATCCTGAAGACACGATCCGAGACATCCCTGGCACCCGGGAGGCAACATGCCTTCCGGGAGTCTCGCTCGCGACCACAGAATCGCCTATCTATTCCCCTAACCATTGAATCTCCTACTACTATTGCTTTTCTATTCTCCCCCTTTCCCTTCTGAGCCCCAGAGCCAGACTCAGTGCCAGAGACGTGGTCACTAGGGCCTTCCCCCGGTAGGTCATCTCCCCCCAGTATTGAAGGGGAACGGCCACGAGGGATCCCTGCACTGTCTGCCTGTTTGTTTTCTTTCCCCTGACTGTAACCCAGCTACTCTTGTCCTGTACCTTGGGCGTGGTTACCTCCCTGTAACTCTTCTCTATAACCCCCTCTGCCTCCCGGATGATCCTAAGTTCCTCCAGCTCCAGTACCCTAACACGGTCTTTGAGGAGCTGGAGTTGGGTGCACTTCCCGCAGGTATAGTCAGCGAGGACACCGGTGGTATCCCTCACCACCCACATCCTGCAGGAGGAGCATGCAACTGGCCTAGCCTCCATCCCCTCTTACCTTACAGAATATAGCTGCCCTGTGGACCAACTAAACCTCCGCCCTCCGACTCTGCTCCCAGTCAGCTGCACTCTCAGTAAACTCCTGGCTCCCTTCTCGCTCTTTGTGGAAATGTAGGAAACGAAACAAAAGGAGCACCTTACTCCCTCCTCACCTAACTCCCTCAATCACCAAAGTCTCACTATAGCACTCAAATGTACCAAATTCAGCACTCCCTCAGTCACCAAAGTCTCACTCTAGCACTCAAATGCACCAAATTCAGCACTCCCTCAGTCACCAAACTCTCACTAGCACTCAAATGCACCAAATTCAGCACTCCCTCAGTCACCAAAGTCTCTATAGCACTCAAATGCACCAAATTCTGCACTCAGTGCAAACAAAGTCTGCACTGTAGGGATCACTTTTATACTGTGAATCTAGCCTCTGAAAACTGGCCTAATCCAATTAACTAATTAACAAGCTCCAGCTGAAAGTACCTACAAGTAGAACCTTTGTTTATAGCTGATTGAAAATTCACCTTCTAAACCAAACAGCAACTTTTAAGTTAATTAACTAAATAAAAGAAAGACTAGACTTTAGATAATAATGAAGCCTTTATATCCCTCAGTCACCAAACTCTCACTATAGCACTCAAATGCACCAAATTCAGCACTCCGTGCAAACTCAGTGCAGACATTCTGCCCTCTCTTGACAACTTACTTTGCCCTCTCTTGACAACTTACTTTCCTACTATCTTGGTGTCATTGGCAAATATAGTTAACACACATTTGGTCCTTTCATTCAAGTCATTGATCTATATTGTAAATAGTTGAGGCCCAGCACCGATCCTTGTGGCACACCACTTGTTACATTTTACCAACCTGAAAATACCCCTTTATGCCTGCTCTTTGCTTCCTATTAGTCAACTAATTCTTTATATACATGCCAATATCCCCTATTATCCCTAATGTCATTTACTCTTAACTTGTGTAGTAATCTTTTGATGTGGTACCTTAATAAATGCCTTTTGGAAATCCAAGTACATCACATCTACCGCTTTCCCTTTATCCACCTTGAATTACATCGTCAAAATCTCTATAATAGATTAGTTAAACACTATTTCCCTTTCTGGCCCAGCCTGATCAAATCTTAATTATCTGAGTATCCTGCCACAGCCCAGCCTTTTAATAATAGATTCTAGCACTTGCCCTATGACAGATGTTAGGCTAACTCGCCGATAGTTTGCTGCTTTCTGCCTCTCTCCGTTCTTGAAAAAAGGTGCTACATTAGCTATTTTTCCACTTGATCTAATTGAATAGTGAAATAGGTGGAAAGGACTGGATCAACTATTCTTGTTTATTTATTTTTTTTAAAGTGCACTGACTGCTTTTCGGTTGAGGTATTTAGCTGCAAAATCTGCCAGTCACAACTCATTACCTGTGGCCCACAATCAGAACGTTCATTTTCCATATGAATGTCTTGCCCTGTCTCCATCGATGGAAACTGACCTAGATTTCAAGTTGCCACTTTAACAGATAGACCATATTATGAAAGAGAAATGTTCCTTCAAGTTTAACAGCCTGACAGTGCTGCAGGTCCCTGACTTTCGCAAGTGTAAATGTCATTGCTTAATTTGCTGTATCAACTGTGGCTCAGTGGGTCACACTCTTGTCTTCCGAGTCAGAAGGCTGTGGATTTAAGCTTCACTTTCAGGACTTGTAGGCTGACATAAGGAATGTAGGCTGACATAAGGGAATGTTGTGCTGTCAGTGGTGCTGTCTGTTAAACTGAAGTCCAGTTTTCCTCATTCGGGTGTAAAAGATCCCATCTCACTATTTTGAAGAGAGAAGGGGACTTCTCCCCTGTTGTCGTAGCCAATATATATCCTTCAACCAACATCAGTAAAAAGGACGGGTTGATATCGCAGGTTGGGGAGTTGTCCCATATCCCTGTCAATTGGTGATGTGCGATCTGGACTGAAAGCAGCAAGCGCCAAACCTGTCTAGAGAAAATAATCTAAACTGGCCCCTAAAACCCACAGGGAAGGTTATTGTTGGTGTTCATTGAACCATGGGCAAGGAGAAAGTGCTGTAGCTTCTGTACTGCTGGCCAATTACCAATGTGGCTGCAGAGCAAACCGCCCACCTGCGATGTCTGATAGTCCAGGGCTTTGCTGGAGGCTCAGTAGAAAATCTATTTGGAATTTGGTTGTCGATGTAAAGCTGGGTTCTTGGTAATAATGACTTACGAGTTGTGGATATTCTGACATACTCACAGGTCACAAACCTGGCAAACTGCCAAGGGAGACAAACTGGTAAGAACTACAAACGGAGAGTAGGAGGAAAAAACCTGTGGGATCACAAGAGCAATGTCAAAAGATTTTACAGATGTATTGCGTGTGGCTAAGAATAATGTGGGTCTCTGATAGTAATTTGAAACGAGAAATGGCCGACTTATCTGTCTTAGCAGTAAAAGATTAGGGTAGCTAGATACAAGGAGCAAACTAGTTTCTTAATTTCAGTATCACTTTTCTAAACTTAGGGTAGACTATCTCCAGGAACACATGGTTTGTGCTCTAGAAGGAAAAATGGGAGAGAAAATTGTTGATGCAGTCGTCATAAGTCCTTAAAGACATGCTGTTAGGCAATTTGGACATTCTGAATTCTTCCTCTACCCGAACAGGTGCCGGAATGTGGCGACTAGGGGCTTTTCACAGTAACTTCATTGCAGTGTTAATGTAAACCTACTTGTGGCAATAACGATTATTATTAATCTTCTAAAACACTTGGTTCAGGAATTGTCCACTTGGAAAACTGTCAATGTCAATTCATTATTTGAGAAGGGTAGAAAATTGTACTCTGATATCAATTATGGGAATGTTCCTAGAATCTGTTTTTCGAGGCAAAGTGACTGAACGTTGGACAAATGTATGTTGATCAGGGAGAGTCAAGTTTAATTTAACTTAGTTGAATTTTCTGAATAGCTAACATGATGGAGTGTTATGAATATTATTTACAAAATTCCAAAAGGCATTTTACAAGGTTCCAAGTAAAAGATTGCGCACAAAAAAAATGAGTGAATGGAATTGAAACAACTGATTGGCTTGGGTAGAGAAAGGTTAGAAGGCAATAAACACTGGGACAATGCAATGTATTCCCAATTGGCAGATTGTGGCCAGTGCTGTCCCCCAAGGGTCTGTACTAAGCCTGTACTCAGTTGTTCACCAGGAAGGAATAAAGACATTTACAACTAAGATGAAAACAACAAGTGGCACAGTAAACCATGAGATGGGAGCAGAAAGTTGCAAAGTAACATTATAGAGACAAGTGAATGAGCAAAAATATCTATTGCAGATGGAGTTCAATGTGGGAAATTGAGATCATCCATGCTGGACCCAGAAAGACAGATGAGAGTATGCATAGAATGGAAAAGGCAGTGGATGAGCAGAAATTAGTAACAGCCGCTGGCCAAGTACAAAAGAACATTTAAAAAGACTAATGGAATTTCAATGGACTGGAATGCATATGGGTGAAAATTAGTGTCCTAGTTAAACCCACCTAGATTATTGCATTCAGTTCTGGGCATTGCACCTGCAGGGGTAGCACGGTAGCACAGTGATTAGCACTGTTGCTTCACCGCTTCAGGGTCCCAGGTTCGATTCTGGCTTGGGTCACTGTCTATGCAGAGTCTGCACATTTTCCCCGTATCTGTGTAGGTTTCCTCCGGGTACTCTGGTTTCCTCCCACAGTCCAAAGATGTGCAGGTTAAGGTGGATTGGCCATGCTAAATTAGTGTCCTAAAAGGTTGGGTGGGGTTACGGGTATAGGGTGGAGGGCTTAAGTGGGGTGGTCTTTCCAAGGGCTGGTGCAGACTTGATAGGCCAAATGGCCGCCTCCTGCACTGTAAATTCTATGACATATTGATCCTTGAAAGGAGACAACTCAGATTTTTAGAGTGATACCAGGACTAAAATGGTTAGAGGGTATGGTGCACAGGTTAGGCTTGCACTCCCTTGATTAAGGGGTAATCGCCTTGTGGTGTGAAGCATTTGGTAGTCTCTTTTGTATATCCTATTTCCCATACTGAGGGAGATGAGAACAAAGGAGACGTTGGGCGAGATTCTCCGACCCCCCCGCCGGGTCGGAGAATCGCCGGGGGCTGGCGTGACTCCCGCCCCCGCCGGTTGCCGAATTCTCCGGCACCAGAGATCCGGCGGGGACGGGAATCGCGCCGCGCCGGTTGGCAGCCCCCCCCCCCCCCTGCGATTCTCCAGCCCGGATGGGCCTAAGTCCCACTGCTAGAATGCCTGTCCCGCCGGCGTGGATTAAACCACCTCTCACCGGCGGAACAAGGCGGTGCGGGCGGGCTCCGGGGTCCTGGGGGGGGCGCGGGGCGATCTGGCCCCGGGGGGTGCCCCACGGTGGCCTGGCCCGCAATCGGGGCCCACTGATCCGCGGGCGGGCCTGTGCCGTGGGGGCACTCTTTTCCTTCCGCCTTCGCCACGGTCTCCACCATGGCGGAGGCGGAAGAGACTCCCTCCACAGCACATGCGCGGGGATTCCGTGAGCGGCCGCTAACGCTCCCGCGCATGCGCCGCCCGGCAATGTAATTTCCGCTGCAACTGGCGGGGCACTTCCGCCAGCTGGCGGAGCGGAAATCAGTCTGGCGCGGGCCTAGCCCCTCAAGGTTAGGACCCGGCCGGTCAAGGGGCAGAGGATTCCGAATCTTTGGGGCGGCGCGATGCCGGACTGATTTGCGCCGCTTTTGGCGCCGGTCGGCGGACATCGCGTCGATACCGGAGAATTTCGCCCATTAACTTTAAAATTAGTGCAGGGGTGAGGGCGAACATTTCACACAGCCGAGTGGAAATCTGGAATTCTCTGGTGATGTTTGTGTTGAAACCACCACCCTCGAGCGACTGGTAAACTGACAATTTAATCATGTTTCTCTTTCAAAAGGCAGGTGGACAAAAGAAATCAGCGACTTTTGATTTATATAACAATTTTTCATGGGAGATTCATGGGATGTTATCAGACTAAACTTGACATTTAGCAATGTAAACATGATTAGGACAGGTGATCATAGTTTGGGTGAAGGCTTTAGAGAACATCGTTAAGGAGGTGGGAGATATTGAAGGAGAGAATTCCAGTGCTTGGCGCCCAGACAGCTGAAGGGAAGTCCCAATATGTAACAATCTTAGACAGCCTGTTTGCCCTCCATCAGGGGATCAGTTTCCTAGTTACAAGCATTCAGCTGTTTGGCTTGGTAACCACATCAAAGTCACAATGGTAAGAGGTGAACCTTGAGTCGCGCAACTTGGACCGTGTCACCTCTGCTGCCACAATAAAACCAAAAACTGCGGATGTTGGAGATCTAAAATAAAAACGGTGCTGAAAAAGCTCAGCAGATCTGGTCTGGCAGCACCTGTGGGGTGAGAAACTGATTTAATGTTTTGAGTCCAATGTGACCCTTTTTGGAACTTATTGGACTTGAAAGCCTAACCCATTCCCTCTCCACAGATGCTGCTTGATCTGTTGACTCTCAGAACCCCGAGACATGATAAACTAAAAGCAGCTGAAGCCTGACCAGAGAGGTGTGCCCAAGAAGGAAAAATTGAAGCAACAGTTGACAAAGCTTCAGTTAAGTCTTGCAAGTTGAGGAATCCATTGAAACAAACTTTTTTAAAAAATCTTCTTATTGGCATTTTCCTCATTTATAAACAGTTATATACATTTTTTGTAACTGCATCAATTTACTTTATTGTACAGAAAAGTTTATCCCGTCCTTTAATTAACTTTATATACATTTCGCCGCCCTCTGTCTCAGCCTATAGTCGTCGTCTCCCCCCCCCCCCCCCCCCCCCCCCCCCCCCCCCCCCGTCGATTTTGGTTGCGTTTGCTTCATGATCGGTGAGGGAGGGAGGGTTGCTCCCTCCCCCCCCACTCACCCACCTCTTCTCCTTTTTTGTGACTTTCCAGCCTTTCCTCTTTCTCCTCCTCTTCCCCTCCCCCCCCAGGTTGCGCATTCCTTTGGTGAGACATTAAAAGGCTTTGACAGAATGTTGAGAGTGCAGACCCTAGAACAGTGTTTTTCAAACTTTTTTTTCCGGGGACCCATTTTTTCCAAATGGTCAACCTTCGGGGCCCACACTGTTGACCATCGCAACCCACGCAGCCCGCTGTCGCGACAAACGCCAGCCGACCTTCGTGAGCCATGCTGGCTGACCTTCGCGACCCACGCCGCCCAAATTTCGTGACCCATCATTTTTTTTTTTACCTTTAATGCTACAGGTAGCCTGCTTGGTCCTCATGTTCTCACTTGCTTTGCCATTCAATGATACATTTCTGTATGGATTGTTTATCACAGGTCCTGGAGCTCACACCAGCACTGCTTTGTCCTGTTGTGGACTCTCCTGAACAGCTCATACCACCACTGCTTTGTCCTGTTGTGGACTCTCCTGAGTCCCTCTCTCCTGTAGGTTTAGTTGTGAAATCCTGGCCTGTTTGTGTCTCTAACCCTCTCTCCCTTATTACAAAATGATCCATTTTAAATTTTACAGTCCAGTTGCTTGTTTACTGCTAACAAAATGGAGGAATCGCAATCACGACCAGAGCACGTGAGGTCAGTGTTCGGGACCGTGCTATGCTCTCTGCTGTCACTTCAGGCAGGAAGAATGCATTGAATTTAAAAAGAAATCTTCTGGATCAGCGCGCTGCCATCAGGAGGAGACTGTGTTTCTCGCTGGGCTCCAGGCACGCGCACTGATGAGCGGGCACGCATGCGCATTCCGCCTACATTCTGAAAGCCTGTCGCGGCTGCCATTTTTAAAGCCGGTTGCTGCAGCCATTGCACATTAATTCCTGCGATTGGGAACACCGCGATGGATGGCTCTGCAACCCTCCTGACACCCGCCCACGCACCACCTGCGTGTCGCGACTGCGACTTTGAAAATGGCTGTCCTAGAATAAAGTGTGGGCAACAAAAGACCCCAGAGTGAGGAAACCAATATTCAAGTAAATTGCAAAAGATGGTTACTAACTGATGCCAGTGTAATTAAATGAATGGGCCCAATCGGTTTAGTGCAGAAGAAAGAAATGGCTCAGAAGCAGCCAAAAGGCCAAAAATGTCAAATTACTGACAGTACCCAAACTGTAACAGCAGTTGTCAGTCCAGAGTGAGCAGATTGCTGTGAATAAAGGAAAGCTACTTGAAGCAAAACATGCAAAAACTAAATGAAGCTTTAGGAAAATGTTTGCATCAGAACTGAACTAGGAAGATTTGAAATGCAAGATTCAAGCTGAATATACACCTTTTGAAAACACAAACTGAATTCTTCAATTTGCCTTAGACCTAAACAAACACATTTCAGATATGGCACAATGGTACCAGAAGGAAATAACAGCCTTCAGTTACACAGTTGGAAATTCAAAGCAGGAATTGGGGAAACTCAACCAGATGTACAGCTGGGGAAAACAGCAGGCAGAAGTTGTGACCCTGAAAGACTCCTTGAAAAATTGATATGCAGCCATGGAAATGTATGAGGATTTTGTATATTATTTCAGAAAAAGCAATGTAGCAATGAAACCGCCCACCATGGGCAGCGCGGTGGCACAGTGGTTAACACTGCTGTCTCACCGCTCCAGGGACCCGGGTTCAATTCCAGTCTCGTATGACTGGAGTTTGCACTTTCTTTCCGTGTCAGCGTGGGTTTCCTCCAGGTGCTCCAGTTTTTCCCCTCAGTCCAAAAATGTGCAGGTTAGGTGGATTGGCCACACTAAATTTCTCCTTGGTTCCAAAATGGTTGGTTGGGGTTACGGGGATAGGGTGGAGGCATCAACTTCAGTTGGGTGCTCTTTCCAAGGGCCAGTGCAGACTTGATGGGCTGAATGGCCTTCTACACTGTAGGGATACTATGATTCTATGAATGCACTGCAGCCCAGACTGAGTTGGCAAGAGATCAAGAAAATAAACAGTTTAAAGAACAGCTGAATGTCCTTCGAAGATGGAATGCACAACCATTCAGCAATAACAACTGTCTTGAGCAGCAGAAGAAACTGACAACTGTGCTGAATTACAGGAAAATACAAGAAGCACGCCAGCTTTCCAAAGAAAAAGAGAACCTGTTGAAGAAACTTCATGTTACAAGGGTACATTGGGTCAAAGTTTGTTTCTCTGGAAATTTACAGAGAGTAGCAAAATAAATTTAACATCACAGTAAACAACTGAAGAACCAGTTGGCAGAGAAGACTCTGCTGGGCGGCACGTGGCGCAGTGGTTAGCACTGGGACCACGGGGCTGAGGACCCGGCTTCGAATCCCGGCCCTAGGACACTGTCCATGTGGAGTTTGCACATTCTCCCTGTGTCTGCGTGGGTTTCACCCCCACAACCCAAAAGATGTGTAGATTAGGTGGATTGGCCACGCTAAATTGCTCCTTAATTGGAAAAAAAATAATAATTGGATACTCTAAATTTAAAAAATAGAAGACTCTGCAATGTTCCAAAATCCAGGAAGATGCTAAAAACTACATTCCGGCACCTGTTTGGGTACACTGAGGGAGAATTCAGAATGTCCAATTCACCTAACAACACGTCTTTTGGGACTTACAAGAACCAGCTGAAAAAAGAGGCAGTAAGCTATTAAAAAATGAGATGGCCGAAATGAACAATCAAGAATGTCAAGAAAAAGTTGAGTTACAAAGAAAAGTTCTCCATGAAAAGAGTGAATCTCCAGTGAAAGTTCGCCTTGAGAGGGTCTGTGGAGGGGTTTGTCCAGAGATGGAAACAGTTTATCGACTTCCAGGATAGTTAAGTCAGCAGAGGGAGGGGGTGGGGGAGAGGTGCTTGGGGGTTTAAAAGAAAAAGAGGAGGCAGAGAGGTTGGGGGGACACTGTCGGGATGGTGGGGTGTAAGGATTGATCATTTATTTGTTATATGAGATTTCCTATTTGTTTTTGGTTTTGGTTGTGTTTGATAAGAACTAGGAGCAGGAGTAGGCCATCTGGCCCCTCGAGCCTGCTCCACCATTCAATGAGATCATGGCTGATCTTTTGTGGACTCAGCTCCACTTTCCAGCCCGAACACCATAACCCTTAATCCCTTTATTCTTCAAAAAACGATCTATCTTTATCTTAAAAACATTTAATGAAGGAGCCTCTACTGCTTCACTGGGCAAGGAATTCCATAGATTCACAACCCTTTGGGTGAAGAAGTTCCTCCTAAACTCAGTCCTAAATCTACTTCCCCTTATTTTGAGGCTACGCCCCCTAGTTCTGCTTTCCCCGACCAGTGGAAACAACCTGCCCGCATCTATCCTATCTATTCCCTTCATAATTTTATATGTCTCAATAAGATCCCCCCGCATCCTTCTAAACTCCAATGAGTACAGTCCCAGTCTACTCAACCTCTCGTCATAATCTAAACCCCTCAACTCTGGGATCAACCTAGTGAATCTCCTCTGCACTCCCTCCAGTGCCAATATGTCCTTTCTCAGGTAAGGAGACCAAAACTGAACACACTACTCCTGATGCGGCCTCACCAACACCTATACAATTGCAGCATAACCTCACTAGTCTTGAACTGCATCCCTCTAGCAATGAAAGACAGAACTCGATTAGCCTTCTTAATCACCTGTTGCACCTGCACACCAACTTTATGCGACTCGTGCACCAGCACACCCAGGTCCCCCTGCACAGCAGCATGTTTTAACATCTTACCGTTTAAATAATAATCCATTCTGCTGTTATTCCTCCCAAAATGGATAGCCTCACACTTGGCAACATTGAATTCCATCTGCCAGACCCTAGCCCATTCACCTAACCTATCCAAATCCTTCTGCAGACTTCCGGTATCCTCTGCCCTTTTTGCTTTACCACTCATCTTAGTGTCGTCTGTAAACTTTGACACATTGCACTTGGTCCCCAAATCGTCTATGTAAATTGTGAACAACTGCGGGCCCAACACTGATCCTTGAGGGACCCCACTAGTTACAGGTTGCCAACCAGAGAAACACCCATTTATCCCCACTCTCTGCTTTCTGTTAGTTAACCAATCCTCTACCCATGCTACCACTTTACCCTCAATGCCATGCATCTTTAGTTTATGCAGCAACCTTTTGTGTGGCACCTTGTCAAAAGCTTTCTGGAAATCCAGATATACCACATCCATTGGTTCCCCGTTATCTACTGCACTGGTAACGGCCTCAAACAATTCTACCAAATTAGTCAGACACGACCTACCCTTTGTGAACCCATGTTGCGTCTGCCCAATGGGACAATTTCCCTCCAGGTGCCCCGCTATTTCCTCCTTTATGATAGATTCCAGCATTGTCCCTACAACTGAAGTTAAGCTTACCGGCCTATAATTACCTGCTTTCTGCCAACCTCCTTTTTTAAACAGTGGTGTCACGTTTGCTACTTTCCAATCCTCTGGGACCACCCCAGAGTCTAGTGAATTTTGATAAATTATCACTGCGCTTACAATTTCCCTAGCCATCTCTTTTAACACTCTGGGATGCATCCCATCAGAGCCAGGAGACTTGTCTACCTTTAGCCCCATTAGCTTGCCCAATACTGCCTCCTTAGTGATTACAATCATCTCAAGGTCCTCACCTATCATATCCTTATTTCCATCAGTCACTGGCATGTTATTTGTGTCCTCCACTGTGAAGACTGACCCAAAAAACCTGTTCAGCTCCTCAGCCATTTCCCCATCTCCTATTATTAAATCTCCTTTCTCATCTTCCAAAGGACCTATATTTACCTTAGCCACGCTTTTTTGTCTTATATATTTGTAGAAGCTTTTACTATCCGCTTTTAAGTTCTGAGCCAGTTTACTTTCATAGTCTACCTTACACTTCTTTATGGCTTTTTTAGTAACTTTCTGTTGTCCCCTAAAGACTTCCCAGTCCTCTAGTCTCACACTAATTTTTGCCACTTTGTATTTTTTTTCCTTCAATTTGATACTCTCCCTCACCTCCTTAGATATCCACAGTCGAATTTTCCCCTTTTTACCGTCTTTCTTTTTTGTCGGTATGAACCTTTTCTGAACACTGAAAGATCGCTCGGAAGGTTCTCCACTGTTCCTCAACTGCTTCACCATGAAGTCTTTACTCCCAGTCTACCTTAGCTAGTTCTTCTCTCATCCCATTGTAATCGCCTTTGTTTAAGCACAAAACACTAGTGTTTGATTTTACCTTGTCATCCTCCAACTGTATTATAAATTCCACCATATTGTGGTCGCTCCTTCCAAGAGGATCCCGAACTATGAGATCATTAATCAATCCTGCCTCATTACACAGGACCTGATCTAGGACCGCTTGTTCCCTTGTAGGTTCCATTACATACTGTTCCAGGAAATTATCCCGGGCACATTCTATAAACTCCTCCTCAAGGCTGCCTTCACCAACCTGGTTAAACCAATCGATATGCAGATTAAAATCTCCCATGATAACCGCTGTAACATTTCTACATGCATCCGTTATTTCTTTGCTTATTGCCTGCCCTACCATCCTGTTAGTATTTGGTGGCCTATAGACTACTCCTATCAGTGATCTTTTCGCCTTACTATTCCTGATTTCCACCCAAATTGAGTCAACCTTGTCCTCCATAGCACCAATATCATCCCTTACTATTGCCCGGATGCCATCCTTAAACAACAAAGCTACACCACCGCCCTTACCGTCAATTCTATCCTTTCGTATAGTCTGATACCCTTGGATATTTAACTCCCAGTCGTGACCATCTTTTAACCATGTTTCAGTAATGGCCACTAAATCATAGTCATTCACGATGATTTGCGCCATCAACTCATTTACCTTATTTCGTATACTACGAGCATTCAGGTAAAGTATACTTATGCTGTTTTTTATGTCTTTGTTATGAATCCTAACACCTTGATCAGTAACTTTTCGCAATTTATTTTTCCTCTTGCCCTTTCTCCTAATTTTCCTTGTCTTTGAACCCATATCTCTACATAATAACCTGTCATGTAACCTGCTGCCTTGATCTCCATTAACCATTATACTGTCCATAGCTTTACACTTCCCTTCCCCCCAACTTGCTAGTTTAAAGTCCTTGTGACCAACCTATTTATCCTATTCGCTAGAACACTGGTCCCAGAATGGTTCAGGTGAAGACCGTCCCAACGGTACAGGTCCCTCCTGCCCCAGTACTGATGCCAATGCCCCATGAAATGGAATCCTTCTTTCCCGCACCACTCCTTTAGCCACGTGTTAACTTCTCTAATTTTCTCAACCCTATGCCAATTGGCACGTGGCTCGGGTAGTAATCCAGAGATTATAACCCTGGAGGACCTGCTCTTTAATTTAGTCCCTAGTGTTTGATAATCCTCTAACAGGTCCTCTTTCCTAGTCTTACCTATGTTGTTAGTCCCAACGTGGACCACAACAACTGGATCCTCCCCCTCCCTCTCCAAAATCCTTTCAAGCCGATCAGAGATGTCCCTCACCCTGGCACCGGCAGGCAACATACCATGCGGGACTCTCGATCTGGCTTACAAAGGATGCCATCAATCCCCCTAATTATAGAATCCCCTACAACTACCACTTGTCTTTTTGCTCCCCCCTCTTAAATGGCTTCCTGTACCACGGTGCAGTGGTCAGTCAACGCATCCGCCCTACAGCCCTCTTCCTCATCCACACAGGGAGCAAGTACCTCATACCTGTTGGACAAGGTCAAGGGCTGAGGCTCCTCAACTCCTAAACTCAGGATCCCCCCTACCTGCCTCACTTGCAGTCACACCACTCTGTCCCTGACCACTGTCCGAATTAACAGAATTCTACTGGGTGTGACTGCCTCCTGAATCAAAGCGTCCAGGAAATGTTCCCCCTCCCTGATGTGCCGCAGTGTGCGCAGCTCAGTCTCCAGCTCATCAATTCTGAGCCGAAGTTCCTCGAGCAGCCAACACTTGCTGCAGATGTGGTCACTGACGGTCTCAATGGGATCCACCAGTTCCATCATCATACAGCAACAGCACATCACCTGTCCAGCCATATTCAACTAGTTAATTAATGTAAATATATATATTTAAAATTTTCTTTATAGAACCTCAAGGATAAACACGAACACCAACAAAAACACAGCCCTCTCTCGCCACTCACCCGAACTCTGATGCACTCTGTTACAATCAACACTCAGTCACTCACCTAAACTCAGATACACTCTGTTCCAATCAGCACTCCGTGACTAAAGGCACTCCTGCCACACCTTTTGTGCACTCGCCTCTCCCAGCACTCCCGGCTCTCTCCTCCCGCGCTTTTTAAATCTCCCAGCTCTCTCCTCCGGTGCTGTTTTCGCTGTCCCGGCTCTCTCTGCTCCCGCGCTGTTTTCGCTGTCCCGGCTCTCTCTGCTCCCGCGCTGTTTTCGCTGTCCTGGCTCTCTCCTCCGGCGCTGTTTTCGCTGTCCCAGCTCTCTCTGCTCCCGTGCTGTTTTCGCTGTCCCAGCTCTCTCCTCCCGCGCTTTTAAAATCTCCCGGCTCTCTCCTCCGGCGCTGTTTTCGCTGTCCCGGCTCTCTCTGCTCCCGTGCTGTTTTCGCTGTCCCGGCTCTCTCCTCCCGCGCTTTTTAAATCTCCCGGCTCTCTCCTCCGGCGCTGTTTTCGCTGTCCCGGCTCTCTGCTCCCGTGCTGTTTTCGCTGTCCCAGCTCTCTCCTCCCGCGCTTTTAAAATCTCCCGGCTCTCTCCTCCGGCGCTGTTTTCGCTGTCCCGGCTCTCTCTGCTCCCGTGCTGTTTTCGCTGTCCCGGCTCTCTCCTCCCGTGCTTTTTAAATCTCCCGGCTCTCTCCTCCGGCGCTGTTTTCGCTGTCCCGGCTCTCTCTGCTCCCGCGCTGTTTTCGCTGTCTCGGCTCTCTCTGCTCCCTCGCTCTTTAAATCTCCCGGCTCTCTCCTCCGGCGCTGTTTTCGCTGTCCCGGCTCTCTCTGCTCGCTGTTTTCGCTGTGTGTAATGTGTGTGTAATACCTTAATAAAAACATTTTGGTTTTCAGCTCCTGATAAAAATGGGTTTTGTGTGTTGAATATGAGAAGTAAAGACCAGATAAGAACATAAGAACTAGGAACAGGAGTAGGCCATCTGGCCCCTCGAGCCTGCTCCGCCATTTAATGAGATCATGGCTGATCTTTGTGGACTCAGCTCCACTCTCCGGCCCGTACACCATATCCCCGAATCCCTTTTTAAACAGAACTTGAGGTGCAGGTTTGGGCTAAAGTTGTCCTCTTGGGTAACGCTTAATTTTGACTCAGTTGGTCAATCTTACTCGGTCTCTGAACTTGGCTGTTTTGTTCTTTTTAAGCTGCATGTACACTTCTACATGTATTTCCTCTTTACCCATTCTTACGACGAACCTCAAAACTAGGGAAGTCCTTACCACCTTCAGTTTCCGAGTACAGCCTACAGGTTTATAAACCCAGCTCAAATTAATTAACCATCACAGTGTTTTATCAGACAGGACTTTTCCCCCAGTACCCCACCGACATGGGGAAAATGGGTCAACAAGGACAACTGCTGCTTCCCCACCTGGAGCTGGATTAGTTTCCACCTGCTCTCATTGAGACAACTCTTGTGCCCAAGCTAAGACTAGGCTTGACAAGCCATCTAATTTCCCTTCTGTGAAATACCTTGGAGTATTTTTCTACCTTAAAAAGGCATTATATAAATTTATTGTTCTAATCCCACTACTATTACTGTCCCTCCCTGGGACTACCAGGAATGGGGTGACCGCGGTCCCTGAATACAGCAACTTGTTTGCGGGAACAGGGCACTGTAGTGTTTTTCAAACTTGTTTGCCCGGGACCCATTTTTACCAACCGGCCACCTTTGGGACCCACACTGGCTGATCTTAGTGACCCACGCTACCCGACCTATGCGGCCTGAACTTTGCGGCCTGCCATTTTTGCTTACCTTTAATATGACAGGTGAGCCTGCTTGGTCCTCACGATCTCACTTGCTTTGTTACATGTCTGCTAAGGACTTCAGCTGATGATTTAAATTCTCAATGCACCTGTTGAAAAAAATCAAGAGATTTGTCCTCTAACTCACCATGCTTAGTCTGCAAATGCCTTTGAAGTTTTGAGGGGTTTAAACTTTCATTTGCCAGTATTTCCCTGCATGCATGTAACACATATGGGCTTTGCATCCTGATTTGCATTGGCACAATTAAAGCCAGACCTTAAAATTATCCATATACTGCTTTGTTCATGATTTCAGCTGCTTCTTAATGGACTATTCACCAGAGGCCATGGAGCTCACACCACCACTGTTTTGTCCTGCTCTGCATTCTCCTGAGCCACTCTCTTCAGCAGATTTAGTTGTGAGGTCCTGGCCTATTTGTGTCTCTGGTCCTCTCTTCCTTATTACAAAACGTTCCATTTTAAATTATTCAGTCCTTTTGCTTGCTTGCTGCTGACAAAATGGAGGAATCGCTCTTCAGCCCAGGGTATGTGACATCAGTGTACGGGTTGTGGGACCTGCTCTCTGTCGCTGCTCCAGGCAGGAAGACTGCATCAATTTTTTTTTAATCTGCTCCTGGGCCAGCGTGCTGACATCAGGAAGAGGCGGGCTGCCCCACTGGGGCCCTGGCCTAAGTGCTGCTGATGAGGCATGCATATGTGGGGCGGCTCGCATTCTGAAAGAAGCCTTTAGTAAAAGGTATCTTGGAATTCTTTAACCTTACCTGCACTTTTTCACGTGATAAGGTGATGATCCATTTCATAGAATTTGCAGTATGGAAGGAGGCCATTCGGCCCATCGGGTCTACACTGGCCCTTGGAAAGAGCACCCCAGCCAAGCCCACACCTCCACCTTATCCCTGTAACCCCACCTTCATTTGGACACTAAGGGCAATTTAGCATGGCCAATCCATCTACCTTGCACATCTTTGGACTGTGGGAGGAAACCGGAGCACCCGGCGGAAACGCATGCAGACACGGGGACACGTGCAGTGACCCAAGCCCGGAATCAAACCTGGATCCCTGGAGCTGTGACACAACAGCTCTAGCCACTGTGCTACTGTGCTGCCCCCGTTTGTACTATAACTGCATATTTTCCCTTGCTGGCAGTTTCAGGCAGGCTCCGAAGAGCTGCTGGAGATCCCATCAGCAGCCCATATCACAAAATGGTTGCTGGAGGCCAAACACTCAACCTCAGGTCCTCGTTGTATTATTTTTCTTCCAATTATATTTCTTCCATTATAAAGTCAGAAGTGGCAATGCTCACTGATGATTTCACAGTGTCCAGTACTATGGGCAGCACAGTAGCACAAGTGGATAGCACTGTGGCTTCACAGCGCTAGGGTCACAGGTTCAATTCCCCGCTGGGTCACTGCCTGCACGTTCTTCCCCCCCCCCCCCCCCCCCCCCGTGTCTGCGTGGATTTCCTCCGGGTGCTCAGGTTTCCTCCCACAGTCCAAAAATGTGCAGGTTAGGTGGATTGGCCATGATAAATTGCCCTTCGTGACCAAAAAAAGTTAGGAGGGGTTATTGGGTTACGGGGATAGGGTGGAAGTGAGGGCTTAAGTGGGTTGGTGCAGACTCGATGGGCCGAATGGCCTCCTTCTGCACTGTTATGTTCTATGTTCTATTCGCAACTCCTCAGATGCTAAAGCTGCGCATCGTCCATATGCAACAAGAATTCAATGACATTCTGACTTGGGCTGATAAGTGGCAAATGGCATTCATGCCACACAAATGCCAAGCAATGGCCATCTCCAAAAATAAAAAATCTTAACCATCTCCCCTTGCTCTTTAATGGCGATGCAATCACTGAATCCCCCATCAACATCCTGGAAGTTGTAATTGACCAGAAACTGAACTAGCCCAGTCATATAAATACTGTGGCTTCAGCAGCAGGTCAGAGGCTGGGAATTCTGTGGCAAGTACTCCCCCCTCCAGACTTCTCAAAGCTTCTACTATCTACAAGGCACAAGTCAGGAGTGTAATGAAATACTCTCCACTTGCCTGGGTGAGTGCAGCTCATATAACACTCTCAACTTGATACTGTCCAAGACAAAGCAGCCACCTGACTGGCACCCCATTAACCACCTTAAACATTCACACTCTGCTACCGGCACACGGGCAGCAGTGTGTACCATCTACAAGATGCACTGCAGCAACTCACTAAGCCTCCTTCAACTGCATCTTCCAAACCCACAACCTCTACTACCTAAAAGGACAACAACGGGTACTTGGGAATGCCATTGCTACAAGTTCCTTCCGAGTCACACATCAGTCTGATTCGGAACTATTACTTGGTCAAAAACCTGGAACGCCCTTCCTTGTAGCACTGTGGGTGCACCTCCAGCACATGGACTGCAGAGGCTTAAGAAAAGGACTCATTACCACCTTCCTAAGGGCAGTTAGGGGTGGGCAACAAATGTTGGCATTTGCAGCGATGCTCAAATCCCATGAACAAATATTATAAAACGTGGGGAATGGACGAAGGTAAGTCCATCAAGTTCAGGGATATATTCTACCCCAACCTTTCTGACAGGAAGAAAATAATCCAGGCTCACTTGTCTTTTCCCTACTATTTTCAACTTTGATGGTCCCATTGACCTGGCTGTTCTAATAATGTAAAGAAATATTAAAATTTGTTGTTCAGGCACTGGAGTAGAGGGGCCAGAGTCTCTAAGATGTGGAAATGCTCAAGCATCCACATTGCCATTTTTTACTTAAAGTGGCAGAAGACAGGATTGAGACATTGAAGATCATTTCCTCTGTCACCACCTGATGGAGTGTGTCACCCGCCCCTCCCTCAAAGAACACTAAAGCACAGGAACAGGTTCTACGGCCCTCCAAGCCTATGCTGATCATGATGCCTGTCTAAACTAAAACCTTCTGCAGTTCCGGGATCCGTATCCCTCTATTGCCATCCTATTCATATATTCGTCAAGATGCCTCTTAAATGCCGCTAGCCTATCTGCTTCCACCACCTCCCCTGGCAGCACGTTCCAGGCACTCACCACCCTCTGTATACACTTAAAAAAACATGCCTCGCGCATCTCTAAAATTTTCCCCATTGCACCTTAAACCTATGTTCCCTAGTAATTGACTTTTCCAACCTGGGAAAAAGCATCTGACTATCCAATCTATCCATGCCACTCATAATTTTGTAAACTCTTATCAGGTTGTCCCTCAACCTCCATCGTTCCAGTGAAAACAACCCACGTTTATCCTCTCCTCATAGCTAATACCCTCCAGCCCAGGAAACATCCTGGTAAACGTCTTCTGTACCCTCGCCAAAGCATCCACATCCTTTCGGTAGTGTGGCGACAAGAATTGTGCGCAATATTCCAATTATGGCCCAACCAAGGTTTTGTACAGCTGCAGCATGACTTGCCAATTTTTATACTCAATGCCTGACCGATGAAGGCAAGCATGTTGACTGCCTTATCCACTTGCGTTGCCACTGTCAGTGGTCTGTGGACCTGTGCGCCCAGATCTCTCTGCCTGTCAGTACTTCTAAGGGTTCTGCCATTTATTGTATAATTCCCACCTGTATTAGACCTTCTAAAATGCATTACATTACATTTGTCCAGATTAAACTATCTGCCATTTCTCTGCCCAAGTCTCCAGCCGATCTAAATCCTGCAATATCCTCTGACAATCCTCCACACTATCTGCAACTCCACCAATCTTTGTGTTGTCCAAAGATGAGTATCAGACCAGCTACATTTTCCCCCAAATCATTTACATATACTATGAACAACAAAGGTCCCAACACTAGCCCTGTGGAACACCACTAGTCTCAGCCTTCCATTCAGAAAAACACCCATCCACGCTACCCTCTGTCTTCTGTGATCGAACTAGTTCTGTATCCATCTTGCCAGCTCACGTTTGATCCCTTGTTATTTCACCTTTTGTACCAGTCTGCCATGAGGGACCTTGTCAAAGGCTTTACATGAAGTCCATGTAGACAACATTCACTGCCCTTGTTTCATCAATCATCCCTCCCTCATCCCTTTTATAGGACTTGCCCAATTTTCATTGTACTGAGGTCAATGCAACAAAAAGACATTGAGAGTTCGAAAGGACGAAAATGAACTGCTCTGAGTTACTGCCCAGGTAGCGGAGTTTAATACTAACCTCTTTGTTGACCTGCTTTCACATGAGGCAGGAAGACCATTGGCCAACTTCACTTCCCAGGAATTTCAGTTGGGGTGTTGGGACTGAACTTTGTATTGATCAGCTGGGATTGAACTGTTCTTGTACTGAGCTAGCCTGCTCCACAGGACAAGTCAACAGTTAAAACTAAAGTTGTGTTCCTGTCAACGATGCCATCCTCAGTTGAGATAACCTGGCACTGTAACTAATCATCGCTCTGAACTAAGGAATTACAATGTTTTTTTAAAAATTTAGATTACCCAATTCATTTTTTCCAATTAAGGGGCAATTTAGCATGGCCAGTCCAGCTACCCTGCACATCTTTGGGTTGTGGGGCAAAACCCACGCAAACACGGGGAGAATGTGCAAACTCCACACGGACAGTGGCCCAGAGCCGGGATCGAACCTGGGAACTCGGCGGCGTGAGACAGCAGCGCTACCACTGGGCCACCGTGCTGCCCTAACTAAGTCCCAGAGGATTGGAAAGTAGCAAACGTGACACCACTGTTTAAAAAAGGAGGTCGGCAGAAAGCGGGTAATTATAGGCCGGTAAGCTTAACTTCGGTTGTAGGGAAAATGCTGGAATCTATCATTAAGGAGGAAATAGCGGGGCATCTGGAGGGAAATTGCCCCATTGGGCAGATGCAGCATGGGTTCACAAAGGGTAGGTCGTGTCTGACTAATTTGGTAGAATTTTTTGAGGCCGTTACCAGTGCAATAGATAACGGGGAGCCAATGGATGTGGTATATCTGGATTTCCAGAAAGCTTTTGACAAGGTGCCACACAAAAGGTTGCTGCATAAACTAAAGATGCATGGCATTGAGGGTAAAGTGGTAGCATGGGTAGAGGATTGGTTAACTAACAGAAAGCTGAGAGTGGGGATAAATGGGTGTTTCTCTGGTTGGCAACCTGTAACTAGTGGGGTCCCTCAAGGGTCAGTGTTGGGCCCGCAGTTGTTCACAATTTACATAGACGATTTGGAGTTGGGGACCAAGTGCAATGTGTCAAAGTTTGCAGACTACACAGATGAGTGGTAAAGCAAAAAGGGCAGAGGATACCGGAAGTCTGCAGAAGGATTTGGATAGGTTAGGTGAATGGGCTAGGGTCTGGCAGATGGAATTCAATGTTGCCAAGTGTGAGGCTATCCATTTTGGGAGGAATAACAGCAGAATGGATTATTATTTAAACGGTAAGATGTTAAAACATGCTGCTGTGCAGGGGGACCTGGGTGTGCTGGTGCACGAGTCGCAAAAAGTTGGTGTGCAGGTGCAACAGGTGATTAAGAAGGCTAATCGAGTTTTGTCTTTCATTGCTAGAGGGATGGAGTTCAAGACTAGGGAGGTTATGCTGCAATTGTATAGGGTGTTGGTGAGGCCGCATCTGGAGTATTGTGTTCAGTTTTGGTCTCCTTACCTGAGAAAGGACAGATTGGCACTGGAGGGAGTGCAGAGGAGATTCACTAGGTTGATCCCAGAGTTGAGGGGTTTAGATTATGACGAGAGGTTGAGTAGACTGGGACTGTACTCATTGGAGTTTAGAAGGATGCGGGGGGATCTTATTGAGACATATAAAATTATGAAGGGAATAGATAGGATAGATGCGGGCAGGTTGTTTCCACTGGTCGTTGAAAGCAGAACTAGGGGGCATAGCCTCAAAATAAGGGGAGGTAGATTTAGGACGGAGTGTAGGAGGAACTTCTTCACCAAAAGGGTTGTGAATCTCTGGAATTCCTTGCCCAGTGAAGCAGTTGAGGCTTCTTCTTTAAACATTTTTAAGAAAAAGATAGATGCCTTTCTAAAGAATAATGGGATTCGGGGATATAGTGTACGGGCCGGAGAGTGGAGCTGAGTCCACAAAGATCAGCCATGATCTCATTAAATGGCGGAGCAGGCTCGAGGGGCCAGATGGCCTACTCCTGTTCCTAATTCTTATGTTCATATGAATATAATAATACAAGTGCAGGACATTCAGCTCCCCAGTTGGATCATGGCTGATCTGTACCTCAATTCCTTACTAGCTTAGCTCCATATCCCAACAGTTATCGTTTTATTAATTGATGCAGTCTTACTGGGAACAAAGGAGACAGAGTAAGTCAGTTAGCTGTGTCCTTTATAAACATTAGAATTGGACTGAGGTGCACCTGCCAAGCTTCTTTCCAGTAGGCTTTCACTGAGGGTGAAATGTTGGCCAGGACCCCAAGTGAGCTAACTGTTCTTCATTGAATAGTGGGTTGAGTCCAGAGCAGTGTTTTTCAAACTGATCTTGCCAGCAGGAAAGGCTGTCCGCAGATTAGGGCGCCACTTTGTCTGGCAACTCCGAGCTCTCTCCCCAACCCCCCCACTCCCTCTTCAGGCTCCCCCTGCTCATTTGACCCCCCTCACCCCATGGCCTTGGGAGGCCTATGGGAATTTCCCTTCATCCCCCTCCTGTACCTGCCAATGCCCCCTCTGTGCCTGACCGCTGGCAGTGCCAACTTGACACCTGGGCACCCTGGCAGTTTCACTCGGGCAGGAAGGCTCATTTAAATATGCTGATCTTGATCTCGCCCAGCGAGGGTGAGATCCAGTTAGTGCCGGGTGAGGCAAGTTGGGGAACTCTGGCGCGGATCCCGATTTGGGGCTCGCACATGATTTACCCTTTCCTCCTGGATCCTTGCCGGGTGCAACGGGGTCGTTGAATTGCGCCCCTTGTTTCAATAAATAAATGGTGCTAGCACTGATCTTATGGCCAATTACAAGAAGCCGCAAAGCTCAAAATGCTTGACTCAGTTGTAAACTTAACCGACTGTCCAGTGAGTAAGACATTTTGAAGAACATTATTTTCACTGCGAGAGGAGTCCTGACAAATTGACAAGACATGTTCTTTTAATTGATACTAGCCCCCACATGGTGATTTAGCTCCTCAACTGCAATCAAATCACTGCAGAGTGATGCAGATGGAGTGAAGCACTAAGCAGATAATAGCATATCACCTTTGGAGTTACTTGTCAGGTGACATGACCAGTGTTACAAGTTTCTATGCACTTCATGCTGAGATATCTTGAACTGGTTTGGCAGGCTGCAGAGAAGAAACACACAGTTCCGAGACTCAAAGTTCTGACTAATAGTTGAGTCCAACAGACCAGGAGGAGGGTTCAATCTCTGGTCATTTCACCTGAAAGAGCAGTTGGGTTGCAACAACTGCTGGCCTTCGGGTCCCTGGGCCACAAGAGAAGGAAATTTGCCCGAGTTTCCTTATTTGGTCATGCAGGAAGTTCTGCTTTAGTTGTGCTGGTGTCACGACCATGCAGTGTTAATGATGGAAATGTTTTTAAGGAAAATTGTTAAAAAGCCATTCCAAGATGGAAGTCGCAGCAGACAGCTGTCTCCACAGATGACTGCTTAAATACTGTTATCCCAGAAGCATCCAAAAAGAGAGTCATCAATAATTCAATGATGTCTTGGACAACACAACTAAATCTTCCGACGGTGTGAAAACTCAGCACTCCTTTGACACTGCAGGAAGGACTTCATCAAAACACTGCAATTTGTGGAACAATGACTCTTCTAAATTACCACATCAGCTAATTTTGTGACTATATAAAGGAATAAATAACTAAGAAGATATTTTGTGTGGCAGTGTGTAGAGAACCCAGTTGACTTCAAGAAGTCAGCTCCAGCTCACAGTTCTCAGTTGAGCCAACTGGCCCACAGGAGAAACATCAAATTCCTACAGTGCAGAAGGAGGCCATTTGGCCAATCGAGTCGGCATTGACCCTCCGAAAGCAACGAAAGCCCATGGCCCCCTGCCTATCACAGTGGTTAGCACTGTTGCTTCACAGCGCCAGGGTCCCAGGTTCGATTTTGGCTTGGGTCACTGTCTGTGCAGAGTCTGCACGTTCTCCCTGTGTCTGCGTGGGTTTCCTCTGGGTGCTCCAGTTTCCTCCCACTAGTCCCGAAAGACATGCTTGTTAGGTGAATTGGACATTCTGAATTCTCCCTCTGTGTACCCAAACAGGCGCCGGAGTGTGGCGACTAGGGGCTTTTCACAGTAACTTCATTGCAGTGTTAGTGTAAGCCTACTTGCGACAATAACAAATATCATTTATTTATTTATTAATACCACCTAATCTTTGGACACTGAGGGGCCATTTAGCATGGCCAATCCACCTAACATGCACATCTTTGGACTATGGGTGGAAACCTATGTAGACACTGAGAAAGTGCAAACTCCACACAGTCACCCAAGGTTGGAATTGAACCCTGGTCCCTGATGTTGTGAGGCAGCAGTGCTAAACACTGTGCCATGTGCCATCCCTCAGAGTAAGGCATGCAGAAAACCATCTCTGCTCTGCTGAGAGAAATCTGGCAATCTTTAAACCTGCAGTTTCCAATACGGAAAGGAGCCTGTGCTCTCTCCCAGGATCTGCTCTACCTATCGAGTCCACCTACAAAGAAAAACTCTGACTCTTCAACTTCACAAGCCATCACAGCTGCTAAATCAAACCTCAAGTTTCAACCCCCTCAGTTTGGAAAGACGGAATTCAAGCAACCGTCCCGCTAAATATCTCTGAGATTTATTTGAAATCTTGGGCGGGATTCTGCGTCGGCCGAAGCTGGAATCGGGAAACGTGATTGGGCAGGGAATCAGTTCCGACATTGAAATCGTGGCGGGCACCGATTTCTTGCCAAATTGCAATTCTCCATTGCCTTGACAGCAACATCAATGCGTTCCAGAGCGCATGTACAGTAAGCGCCATTGGCATATCATTAGTGGGCCCAACCCGGTATTCTCCGGCGTCTCTGCGATTCTCCGCCTCCAATGGGCAGAATTCCTGACGGCGAGATTCACTTGTGCTTTTAAAAATCGTGAAACAGGTGCCATGGCTGCTGAGTGAGAGAGAGGAGGTACGGAAAGTGTCCAACATCGCCATAGTTTGCTGCCAGGTGTGCCGCTGGCCGGGGACTTCTGCCAGGGCTGGGGGAAGTAGTGGGGGGGGTGGCCAAGTGGTGGGCTGTGGACACCACTGCTGCAGCTATGCACGCTGCTAACTGCCCCACTGTGAATTTAGGGCCATGCGTCGTCTGGGTGTTCCCCCCCCAGGCCCACCCCCCTAGGTACCCTCTGGCACCAGCCGAGCTATCAGTCATGCGGTGCGCTCCAACGCAACCAGTGCCATCTTGTTGGCTGGGATGGTGTGTGTGGGGAGAGAAGTGTGTATATGTGGCTGCAGCTCGTCAGCCTCCTGAGTGTCAATCTTGAATACGGCGAATCTGGCACCGGCAAATGGTGCCAAAATCAGATTTGTATGAAAAGTCGGGATTTAATTATTACAAATTGTTTGTAACCAAACCAGAATCTACAGCAGAAAGCTTTGTCTTAGAAGCAGTACAAAAAATAAATTATGATGGCAACTTTTGATGTGCAAGAGTTTATTGATCAGGAGGGTTTGAATTGGCAAAAGACATGGAAAAAGCCATTGCTAAACTGGTAGGTCTTAAGATCCCTAATAAGACAGAGACAGGAATTCCTGGAAAATACTGACTGAGCCGGTTGAATACAGTCCAGAATCCGAACAGGTAGCAGAAGCTGACATGGAAGCAGACCAAGTTACTTTAGCAAAAAAGAGCTGAAAATTTGAAACCTGAGAAAATAATAATAATCTGTATTAGTGTCACAAGTAGGCTTACATTAACACGGCAATGAAGTTACTGTGAAAATCCCCTAGTCGTCTGGGAACACAGCGAGAATTCAGAATGTCCAATTCACCTAACAAGCACGTCTTTTGGGACTTGTGGGAGGAAACCGAAGCACCCAGAGGAAACCCACACAGACATGGGGAAAACGAGGAACCAGAGCTTCAAGCCCAGAGAGAAAGGGACGAAATGGAAACTCAGAAAGAAAGGGAACAAGGATAGGAGAAAAAGAGAGAAAGGAATTTCCAGTTGGATAAGTTGGAATTGGATTCGCAAGTGCAGAGAGATAGAGATCAAAGAAGCTTAAAACTGCTAGGGGAAGTCTCACTGCCTAATGACAGCCCAAATCTCTGCAACACCAAAACAGGCCTCAAAGCCTTAAAAGGAGATGTAGAGTCCTTTCTGACTACCTTTGAAAAAGTAACAGGTGCTGAGGACCTGGGTTTGATCCTGGGTCACTGACTGTGTGGAGTTTGCACATTCTCCACGTGTCTGTGTGGGTTTCACCCCCACAACCCAAAGATGTGCAGGTTAGATGGATTGGTGACACTAAATTGCCCCTTAATTGGGAACAAAAATAATTGGGTACACTAAAATAATTTTTTTTAAAAAGTAGATCTTTACAGCTACATTTAATCCAGCAGACACTGATGATCTGGCAGGGTCTGCTATCAGGAAAAGAGATCTTCTCCACCCTGTCCCCTGAAGTAACAGCTGATTACAAACAGACTAAGGATGCAATCCTGAATGCCTATGGCTTGTGCTGGCGGCATAACATTAGCAATTCAAAAACTCACATAAGAAACCCATGCAAACTAATCTAGAGTATGAAAGAGATTACTTTTGACTGCTCTGCTTCAAAGATAGAGCACACTTATGATGGAATAAGAGAATTAGTGCTGTTAGAGGAGTTCAAAAGTTGTCTCTTATAATAAGATGCACCTTGAGATTACCTGGATCAGCAAGGACAGCTGCTGTGAAGGCTAAGGATCGAGTTTTCTCAGACACCTGAATCATAGCAGGCATGGGTCAAATAGTTTGTATCAGCAGGAAAAAGCTAAGAGGGAGACAAAAAAGCTAAGGGAAAAGAGAATCGGGAAAAATGGGAAAATAAATTCTCAACCTTGAAAAGAAAGAATGTAGAAGGCATTGCTGCAGAACTGCTTCTGTTTTAAGTGGCAATCCAGTCATTTAAAAGAACAATGGTGGCATGCGAAGGAAGCTACAGGCTTCGATACAGCCCATATCTGTTGTCACTTAAACTGTAATTCTTTGTGCAAATAGGAAGGAAGGAAGGTACAGAAACCCATCAGGATTTTGTGTGTAAAGGGGAAATGGCTTCTAGTGCTTCCGAGTATCGGGAAAGAAGATTAAAAGTCTCTGGGATACTGGTTGTTTACAGATTCTGCTGGTGGGGAGAATTGAGGATTTCCTGCACAAAAGCAGGACAAATTGAAGAGTTATAAGCAAAGGATTAACTGGAGAAGGTGTTGAGGTACCATTGTGAAAATTCTTTTATTGATTGAACTCGTTACTGGGCTGGTGACAGTAGGTGTAATCCCACACTTGCCCATGCAGGAGGCTGACCTTTAGTGGGAAATACGTTTCCTGGTGGCGTGGAGTGGCTTCAATGGAAAATCCCAGTGACAGCGATGGAAGCTGAGAATCCTGCCACCAGCGAACGGCACGTCGTCTCCCTCAGCCGAGAAACACGCAGCTGGGAGGCCAGAGAATCCCGCCCCCAGAAGTAAAAGCTGGTATCATTAATCGTGAGCATAAAAGTATAGGATTGTTGCTTTTTTAAAAAAGCACGGGTTAATTCATGTCCTTTTGGGAAGGGACTTGCTGTCCCTTCCACATGTCTGACCACTGCATTATTCCAGTCCATCATTGTGGTTGGCTGATGATTGCCCTCTGAAGGGACCTAGCAAGCCATCCAGTTGTATCAAACCATTATCTCGACCAGCACCTAGATGAGCAATAATTGCTAGCCTTGCGGGCAATAAATGCTAGTCTTGCCAGCCATGCCCATATCCCATAATGAAATTAAAAGGCTCTTGGATCGGTCTCTGTGCTGCAAACTACCTTGAGACCAAAGGAAGAAAAACAAAGGGTGCTCACTAATCAAAAAACATTCATTGTTTTACTTCAAAAACGAGAGGAAGGAAGAAGCTTCCTGTGCCATTGCAGATTTCCATTCATCCGCTTTGTACTTTCTGCTTACAAAAAGTATCCAATATAATCAAGGGATGAGAAAAGAACTTGTCTGAGAGTAGACCGAGTCACCGGTCTCTGGGGTTTGCTTGTTCCAAACACTTATTTCTCACACTTTTAACCTCTGCCCCTACAGCCTGAATTACTGAGATGTGATTAGATTCTCTCGGGTAGCAGTGTACAGTGCAGTACAGCAACAGCTATAGTTGCCTAAAGAATATTACAACAGCAACACCATGTTTCCTCTAACTTAGCAACAGCCTTCCAAATGCCAAGTAGAAGGATATTTGTTTCACGAGCTGTCTCTGCACTATTCCACTGTGCTTTGGAAATTATGCAACATATAATTTGAAACTTACACCCAACTGCAAACACTGGTCTTGGCACTAAGATTAGTCACGATGTTGAGGCACTGGATACATAACATATGTAGGAATTGTGTACAGTTGAATGTGTGTACAAATACTTTTGTGTGTATATTCCTCTAGAAGATTTCAATTCTGCAAGGTCTCAGGGTGGGAAGGTGGTAGATTATGCAGTTATCCAGTCCCCCAAATTTCCACCAATCTCCTGTTGTAGTGTTGGCAGCAGAATGGCAGAACTGCAGGAGAGAAAAGGGCACAGAATTACCTGAAAACTTCCATTGTAACAACGATATCACTGTGACATATGCCGATTTCCAGGTCCAACGTTCAACAAAATTTGGGCATAAGCAAGTTTTATATTTTTTTACACTGCATCTGAATTTCTTTGAATGTTTATGCTAATTCCACAAAGCCTCCATCAAAAGCTTCTACTGCTCTGTAGCTGTCTATGAGCAAAAAAGTGCAGGTCACAATAATTTCCTGAATATACTCCAGGAGCAGGTTGCAAATTGATAGTCAAAACTTTAGGTCCAAAAGTGCCCAAAGTCATATTCGTGGAATTTCCAATGCATTCTTGTAAAGCAAATACTCAGCATAAAAGATTAAGGAAACTTGCTTGAAAATGTTATGCACGACATTATGCTATGCCTGAATTTCCAGACTCTCTTATATCCTTCTATCCTTCCCTGGATCCAAATACACCTTAGCTTGTGACAATGATCCTCTTCCAGTTCCCATTGAAAGTTGCTATTGCCAGGATGCCCAGGTGGCACTGCCAGGGTGCCAGATTGGCAGTGCCATGGTGCCAAGGTGGCATTTTTCCCACATCGTTGATCGGGCCTGGGGGTGCCCTGCCCTGTCCTGATGAGGTGGGGGGCGGGGGAGCTCAAGAGGCCCCCAACAGGTAAGCCGGGGTGTTGGGGGGTCCAGGTGTTGCATTGGGGGATTGAGAGAAATGACAAGTGGAGCTAGTCAGTGTAGGAAATTAAGGCAAGTGCGGCCTTCCTTCATACGATAAACCCCACATCGCAAGAATGAATTGAATGAACCTTCTCTGAACTGCTTCTAATGCAACTATGCGCATGATTTAACAAAAAATAACAAGTCCCATTGGATAGCGCGTAGCACCTGGAAACACCCCGCTAAACCCACCCACAACGAGAATTTTTTGTTGTTAAATCATAAGACATAGGAGCAGAATTAGGCCACTTGGCTCATGAGGTTTACTCTGCCATTCAATCATAGCTGATATTTTTCTCATCCCCATTCTCCTGCCTTCTCCCCATAAACCCTGATCCCCTTATTAATCAAGAACCTATCTATCTCTGTCTTAAAGACACTCAGTGATTTGGCCTCCACAGCCTTCTGCAACAAAGAGTTCTACAGATTCACCACCCTCTGGCTGAAGAAATTCCACCTCATCGCTGTTTTAAAGCATCGTTCTAGTTTTTCCTACTAGCGGAAACATCCTCTCCATGTCCACTCTATCCAGGCCTTGCAGTATCCTGTGAGTTTCAATAAGATCACCCCTCATCCTTCTAAACTCCAACGAGTATAGACCCAGAGTCCTCAACGACTCCTCATATGACAAGCTCTTCATTCCAGGGATCGTTCTTGTGAACCTCCTCTGGACCCTTTCCAAGGCTAGCACATCCTTCCTTAGATACAAAGCCGAAAACTGCTCACAATACTCCAAATGCTATCTGATCAGAGCCTTATACAGCCTCAGAAGTACATCCTTGCTCTTGTATTCTAGCCCTCTCGACATGAATTCTAACATTTCATTTGCCTTCCTAGCTGCTGACTGAACTTGCACATTAACCTTAAGAGAATCTTGAACTAGGATTCCTAAGTCCCTTTGAGCTTCTGATTTCCTCAGCATTTCCCCATTTAGAAAATAGTCCATGCTTCCATTCTTCCTTCCAAAGTGCATAACCTCACACCTTTCCACATTGCATTCAATCTGCCACTTCTTTGCCCACTCTCTCAGCCTGTCTAAGTCCTTCTGAAGCCCCCCTGCCTATCTTTGTTTCATCTAAAACTTAGCCACAGTGCCCTCAATTCCTTCTTCCAGGTTGTTAATGTATATTGTGAAAAGTTGTGGTCCCAACACTGACCCCTGAAAGCACATCACTAGTCACCGGCTGCCATCCTAAAAAAGATCTCTTCATCCCTACTCTCTACTTTCTGCCAGTCAGCCAATCCTCTATCCGTGCCAGTATCTTACCCTTAACACCATAGGCTCTTAACTTATTTAACAGCCTCCTATACGGCACCTTGCCAAAGTCCTTCTAGAAATCCAAATAGAGCACGTCCACAAGTTCTCCTTTGTTACCTTCTCAAAGAATTCTAACCGATAAAAACATAAGAACTAGGAGCAGGAGTAGGCCATCTGGCCCCTCGAGCCTGCTCCGCCATTCAATGAGATCATGGCTGATTGTTTGTGGACTCAGCTCCACTTTCCAGCCCGAACACCATAACCCTTAATCCCTTTATTCTTCAAAAAACGATCTATCTTTATCTTAAAAACATATAATGAAGGAGCCTCAACTGCTTCACCGGGCAAGGAATTCCATAGATTCACAACCCTTTGGGTGAAGAAGTTCCTCCTAAACTCAGTCCTAAATCTACTTCCCCTTATTTTGAAGCTATGCCCTTAGTTCTGCTTTCACCCGCCAGTGGAAACAACCTGCCTGCATCTATCCTATCTATTCCCTTCATAATTTTATGTTTCTATAAGATCCCTCCGCATCCTTCTAAATTACAATGAGTACAGTCCCAGTCTACTCAACCTCTCCTCGTAATCCAACCCCTTCAGCTCTGGGATTAACCTAGCGAATCTCCTCTGCACACCCTCCAGCGCCAGTACGTCCTTTCTTAGGTAAGGAATCCAGAACTGAACACAATACTCCAGGTGTGGCCTCACTAACACCTTGTACAATTACAGCATAACCTCCCTAGTCTTAAACTCCATCCCTCTAGCAATGGAGAACAACATTTTATTCGCCTTCTGAATCACCTGTAAACCAACTTTTTGCAACTCATGCACTAGCACACCCAGATCTCTCTGCACAGCAGCATGTTTTAATATTTTATAATTTAAATAAAAATCCCTTTTGCTGTTATTCCTACCAAAATGGATAACCTCACATTTGTCAACATTGTATTCCATCTGCCAGACCCGAGCCCATTCACTTAGCCTATCCAAATCCCTCTGCAGACTTCCGGTATCCTCTGCACTTTTTGCTTTGTCAGATATGTCAGACATGACCTCCCCTTGACGAAGCCTTGCTAATTCAGTCCTATTTTATCATGCACTTCCAAATACTTCCCAATCTCATCTTTAATAATGGGCTCTAAGGACGTCCGGTGGCGTTTGCGAGTGGGTTGGCCGCATCGAAAGGAGCTTCCACCGGTGGCCACTAATTGCGGGGGTTTCCCCGATTCTTCACTTTTTCTCTCCCCCCCCCCCCCCCCCTCGATTATTGTCGGCCTTTGGGGCCATCCCGGGGGTCAAACGGAGCCGGTTTGAAAACCGGCGACGAACCCCACGCAGGTGTCAGGCGGCTGGTGCTGAGGCGTCAGGCCCAGCACGGAGGTCAGAGCAGCGGGGACAGAGCTAAACGGAGGTCGAGGTGGCAGGCCCAAAGCCAGGACGCGATGTAGGTGAGATGTCCCACATCGGGTGGCTCACGCCTAGAATGTTGTAAGAAGACTGAAGTCCGGAACCAGGGGAATTCTGGAGGAATACAAAAAAGAAGAGAAAGAAGTTTTAAAGAAACTTGGTGAAAGTCTTTTTTTTGAAGGAAGAATTTTTAAATTGAAGAAGAAGGGTGGGGGAAAAAAGAGGAAAAATAATAAGTCGTTAAAGGATGCAAAAAGCAGCATCGAAGAATGGAGGAAACGTGGGCTCGCTATTCAATGGGAGGACCAGCAAAAGCGCTGATAAGATGGCGGATGCCGGACTGCACTACTTACGGTGGAGATGACCGAGGTGATGGCGGTGGAGCTGGAAAAGCAGTTTGTGAGGCACATGGAGGCTGTGAGGAAGGAGATGGCAGTCGCATTGAAGTCATTGGTGGAGGAGGCAATCGCCCCAGTGAGGGTAGCTGTGGCAAAGACATTGGCCGAGGAGAGAGAGCAGGGCAAGAAGATGAAGGGAGTGGAGGAGGCCGTGTCGCAGCACAGCGACCAGTTCACCTAGGGGGACGAACTACGTTAGAGTCCATTATTAAAGATGAGATTGGGAAGTATTTGGAAGTGCATGATAAAATAGGACTGAATTAGCAAGGCTTCGTCAAGGGGAGGTCATGTCTGACATATCTGACAAAGCAAAAAGTGCAGAGGATACCGGAAGTCTGCAGAGGGATTTGGATAGGTTAAGTGAATGGTGGAGGTCAACAGAGGACTCTGAGCAAAGCTCGAGGACTTGGAGAACCGCTCGAGGCGGCACAATCTGAGAATTGTGGGCTTGCCCGAAGGGACAGAGGGCCCAAGGCGAATAGAGTACTTCGCTAAGAAGTTGGCGGAGCTGATGAGGGAGGGTGAGAACCCCTCCCGGTACGAGCTGGACCGAGCTCATCGGTCATTAAGGCCGAAGACCAAAGTGAATGAGCTGCCAAGAGCAGTAATTATCTGCTTCCATAAGTACTGCATGAAGGAGAAGGTGTTAAGCTGGACGAAGCAGAAGCGCGAGGTGCAGTGGGATGGTGCTGGAGTTCGGATCTACCAGGACATGACGGTGGAGTTGGCAAAAAGACGAGCGCCGTTCGGGCGAGTGAAAGCGGCACTGTACAAAAAGGGGTGCGATTTGGTATGGTATACCCGGCGAAGCAAAGGGTGACATATGATGCCAAAGACTTTTATTTCGAGACAGCGGAGGCGGCTGAGGCGTTCGTGAGGGCAGAAGGCTTGGGACAGTCGTGAGGAGCGGAGCTGGAAGAGAGACTGTGGACTGTGATTGGGGAGCTGGAAAATGTATAAATGCTATAACTTTCTTTTTACTGACGTGTATCGTAATTTACTTCACTTCACATTGTTACAGAGTTCAAGTTATTGGTTGGGTTGATTGGCATTCTGTGTTGCGACGGTTATATCTTATTTTAGTGAATTGTATGGGTTGAATTGTTGTTTTTGTTTTTTCTTTCTCTGGGACTGGGTGGGAGGGGATGGTATACCTTGGCGGGGGGAGCCACCCGCACTAGCTAACTAAAGTCGACTAGTGAACAGAGGTGAGGTGAGAGAAGGGCTGCGGACATTGGAGCCTGGTTAGCAGGTTTCGATGGGCCTACGAGGCGAGCGGGGGGGGGTTGATGCTGGGAGATGTTTTTTCAAGAGGAAATGTAGGGGGGGTTTTAGGAGGGGAGGAAGGTGTTCGATGTTAATAATGGATAGGGGCGGGTCAGGCTCATGGGGCAGGGCCCGGTGGTATGATGATGGTGGATAAGAAGGGTGGAGGGGGTGAGAGACCCCCAGTTAGGATAGTCACATAGAACGTGAGGGGGTTAGGAGGTCCGGTCAAGGGTGCTTGCGCATCTTAAAAGTTTGAAAGCCAATGTAGCAATACTGCAGGAGAGTGACTTGAGGGTGAAGGACCAGGTGAGACTTAAAAAGGGCTGGGTTAGTCAGGTGTTTCACTCTGGATTTGTTGGAAAGGCTCGCGGAATAGCGGTAATGGTCAGCAAAAGAGTACGCTTCCAGATGGAGAAGGTGGTGGCAGATCAGGGGGGTAGATATGTGTTTGTGACAGGGGAGCTGGAGGGGAGGTTAGTGGCGCTGTTAAGTGCATATGGTCCCAATTGGGACGATGTGGGATTCGCAAAGAAGGTGTTTGGGACCATCCCCGACTTGGACACACACAAGCTGATAGTGGGGGAGGACTGGAACTTGGTGCAGGAGCCAAGGCTGGACAGGTCACGGCCGTGCTCGCTGGTCCCATCGGGGGGGGGGGGGGGGGGGGCCGAAGGAGATGGCTGGGCTAATGGTGGAAATGGGAGGGGTGGACGCTTGGAGGTTTCTGCACCCGAGGGGACGGGAGTACTCGTTTTTCTCAGCAGTCCATAAGGTATACTCACGGATCGACTTTTTCGTGGTGGGGAAGGCTTTGCTGGCTGGGGTTAAGGGGTCGGAATACTCGGCAATTGCAGTGTCAGATCGTGCTCTGCATTGGATGGATATGGTACTGGAGAAGGGGATAGTGCAGAGACCGGGGTGGAAATTAGATGTGGGACTTTTGGGGGTGATGCACGATCAATTGCACAGAGACGAGAGTTGAATACAACTGAGGCTTTATTACTCTAAGATGTGTGGCCTACAGCAGCTGGCGAAATGGCTGCTGTATAGGGAGCACACATATTTATACTCCGCCTACTGGGCGGAGCCAGCAGGCAGGGTCTACCCCCGTACCTGTAGTACAGGGCCTTACCACACATCTTCTAATAAGTACAACAGTGGTGATTACCACATTCACCCCCTGTTAAAATTGAGTCTGGCGGGGGTGGTGGAGAACTATATACAGAGCAAGTTTAATATACAGAAGCAAAAAAATATATTTCTTTCTGAAGTCCAGTACAAGGTGGTTTGATAGTCCCGAACCAATTATAGATTTAGCCGGTCCGGGGCCTTGATGTGGCGTTGGGAGCAACGCAGTGGTGGCGGAGATTCCGGTGTTGGTCTGGTCCTCGGTGACTCCGGGAGTGTGCCAAAATCATCTTCATCCTCGGGCATGGGCAGGGGGAGGACGGATTGTCCTGGGGGTGTTGCTGCTGGGTGTGCCGGGGGAGGGGGGTGGAGCTGGGCCGGAGGGTTATGTGTGTGTGGAACCTGCTGGTGCCAGGTCCCTGAGGGAGACAGTATCCTGGCGGCCGTCGGGGTACACCACGTAGGCATACTGGGGGTTCGCATGGAGTAACTGCACCCTTTCAACCAACAGGTCCACCTTGTGGAGTCGGACGTGCCTACGGGCGAGTACAGGTCCTGGAGCTGCGAGCCAAGTCGGGAGCGACACCCCGGATGTGGACCTCCTGGGGAAGGCGAAGAGACTTTCACGGGGTGCATCGTTAGTGGCGGTATATAGTAGCGACCGAGTGCAGTGCATTGGGGAGGACCTCCTGCCAGCGGGAGGCCGGGAGATTTCTGGACCATAGGGCCAGTTGGACGGCCCTCCAGACCGTCCCGTTCTCCCTATGCATCTGCCCATTTCCCCGGGGGTTATAGCTGGCCGTCCTGCTGGAGGCGTTGCCCCTGCTGAGCAGGAACTGACGCAGCTCACCACTCATGAATGAGGATCCCCTGTCACTGTGGATGTAGGCGGGGAAGCCGAACAGCGCAAAGAAGTTGTTGAGGGGTTTGATGACGGTGGCAGACGTCATATTGGGGCATGGGATGGTGAAGGGGAATCTGGAGTATTCATCGACCACACTGAGGAAATACGTGTTACGGTCGGTGGAGGGGAGGGCCCCTTTGAAATCCACGCTGAGGCGTTCAAAGGGCCGGGAGGCCTTCACCAGGCGTACGCGGTCCGGCTGGTAGAAGTGCAGTTTGCACTCCGCACAGACCTAGCAGTCCCTGGTGATTGCCCTGACTTCCTCGACGGAGTAGGGCAGATTGCGGGCCTTTATGAAATGGTACAACTGTGTGACTCCCGGGTGACAAAGGTTATCGTGCAGGGCCCGGAGTCGGTCCACCTGTGCGCTGGCACATGTACCTCGGGATAGGGCATCTGGGGGCTCGTTGAGCTTGCCGGGGCGATACAAAATCTCGTAGTTGTAGGTGGAGAGCTCGATCCTTCACCTCAAGATTTTATCATTCTTGATCTTACCCCGCTGTGTGTTATTGAACATGAAGGCTACCGACCGTTGGTCAGTGATGAAAGTGAATCTCCTGCCGGCCAGATAATGCCTCCAATGCCGCACAGCTTCAACGATGGCTTGGGCCTCTTTTTCGACGGAGGAGTGCCGAATTTCGGAGGCACGAAGGGTGCGGGAAAAGAATGCCACGGGCCTGCCTGCCTGATTGAGCGTGGTGGCTAGGGCGACGTCTGATGCATCGCTCTCCACTTGAAAGGGCAGCGTCTCGTCTACTGCGTGCATCACGGCCTTGGCGATATCGGTTCTAATACGGTTGAAGGCATGTTGAGCCTCGGCCGTCAGGGGGAAAAGGGTGGACTGTATGAGTGGGCGGGCCTTGTCCACGTAGTTTGGGACCCACTGGGCGTAGTATGAAAAGAACCCCAGGCAGCGTTGGGGCAGTGGGGAAGGGGGAGCTCCATGAGGAGACGCATGCGGTCGGAATCGGGCCCCAGAACTCCGTTCTGGACCACATAGCCGAGGATGGCTAAGCGGTTCGTGCTGAACACACACTTCTCCTTGTTATAGGTGAGGTTTAGGAGAGTGGCGGTGTGGAGAAATTTGGCAAGGTTGGCATCGTGGTCCTGCTGATCGTGGCCGCAGATGGTGACATTGTTTAGGTACAGGAAGGTGGCCCGCAGCCTGTACTGGTCAACCATTCGGTCCATCTCCCTTTGGAAGACCGAGACCCCGTTGGTGACGCCGAAGGGAACCCTGAAAAAATGGTAGAGGCGGCCACCTTCCTCGAAGGCAGTGTATAGGCGGTCCGCCTTACGTATAGGGAGCTGGTGGTAGGCGGATTTGAGGTCTACAGTTGAGAAGACCTGGTACTGTGCAATCTGATTGACCACATCAGATATGCGTTGGAGGTGGTACGCGTCGAGCTGCGTGTACCTATTGATTGTCTGGCTGTAGTCCACGACCATTCTGTGTTTGTCCCCAGTTTTCACCACTACCTCTTGGGCTCTCCAGGGGCTATTGCTGGCCTCGATGATGCCTTCCCAAAGCAGCCGCTGGACCTCGGACCTGATGAAGGCCCTGTCCTGGGTGCTGTACCGTCTGCTCCTGGTGGCGACGGGTTTGCAATCCGGGGTTAGGTTTGCGAATAGGGAAGGTGGTGTAGTGGTATGTATTAGGGGTGGTACGGTACCCAGTGATGCCGAGAGGCTATTGGTGGACAGACACTGGGTCCTGATTGGATCTGCCGTCTACTGGCTCCACCCAGTATGGCGGAGTATAAGAACCCGGGTTCTCCCAGCAGCCACATTCTGTATCCGAGCTGCTGGGGAACAAGTCTGCGTAATAAAGCCATCGATTGACTTCATCTCATCTCGCCTCGTGAGTGATTGATTGTGCTACAGGTGGGTCGACCTTTAGGGTAAGGGGTGGTAGGGGCCCGCCGAGTTTCAAGGTTAGGCTCTGGAGGTTACACTGGAAATCCAGGCCGAGTAGCAGCGCAGAGGTTGGGGAGGACGTAGAGGTGGAAGCCGCTGAATTGTACGCCCTGGACCGTGAGTGTGACTATACAGTACCCCCGGATCGCCACAGAGTGGGATCCGGAGGCCAGGGAGATTCTTTATTGGCGGGGTGTACCGCAAGGAGCAGCGCCTTACCGTATCTGGATGGATGAAACTTTCGGTGATCCCGGAGTCCAGCAGGCAAGAGGTCTCGTGCCCATCGATCTTCACGCTTGTCGAGGTGGTGGCTTGATTGTGCGGGCGAGACTGGTCGATCGTGACCGAGGCGAGTCATGGCTGGTCGTCGCTGGTGTCGTACGATGGAGTGCCCGGGGGGCACGGGTCCTGGAACAATGGTGGTGCCCATGTGCCGTGGGGAAGACAAGATGGCGGCACCTGATGATCTTGGGGTGGACAAAATGGCGGCGCCCGCGGGCCGCACGTGGAGGGGGTTGAAAAAGATGGTGGCGCCCATGGGCTGCACGTGGTCCGAGAAGGGGAAGATGGCGCCCACTGGCCGCGCGTGGTCTGAGGGGGAGAAGATGGTGGTCCCCATTGTCTATGCGAGGGGGGTTGGGGCAATAGCGGCGACTGGCACACCGCAGCGAAGTGCCCTTTCTTGCTGCAGGCCTTGCAAAGGGTGGTGCGGGCCGAGCAGCATTGGCAGGGGTGTTTCTGTTGCCCGCAGAAGTAACATCGGAGGCCCCTGGAGTTGGCTGGCTGGCGCGTGGCACAGGCATATTGGCTGGGTGAGGCCCCTGGACGGACGGCCATCTGCAGGGTCCACGATGTGTAGGAGGGGTGGGCCGCGCGGCTGGGGGTGTAGGCCTGAATATTGTGTGAGGCGACCGTCATCGATAGCGCCAGTTTTTTTGTTGCTAAGAGGTCGAGCGTGGCCCCCTCTAAAAGTCGCTGGCATATGAGGTCTGACCATATCCCCGTAATGAAGGCATCCCACATGAGGAGGTTTGAATGTTCCGTGGCCGTGACGCCCTGACAGTCATAGTCTCTGACCAGGGGAATTAAAGCACGCCAGAAATCTTCTACGGACTCACCAGGGAGTTGACTGCGAGTAGAGAGTACGTGTCTGGCGAAGAGAGTGTTCGTCTGCTGGGCGTAATTCTCTTTCAGTAGCGCCATGGCTTTGTTGTAGTTCCGCACGTCCTGGATAAGAGGAAAGACGTTGGAGCTCAGCCGCCAGTAGAGTATCTGGATCTTCTGAGATTCCGGGATTGGGTCTGGTGCAGACCTGATGTAAGCTTCGAAACAAGCCAGCCAGTGTTGAAAGTCCTTTTTGGAGTTGCTTGATTGCGGATCCAGCTGCAGGCGATCCGGCTTGATGTGGAGGTCCATCTTCTGAAAATCTTAGAGTAATGAATTGATGCACGATCAATTGCACAGAGACGAGAGTTGAATACAACTGAGGTTTTATTACTCTAAGATGTGTGGCCTCCTACAGCAGCTGGTGAAATGGCTGCTGTATAGAGAGCACACATATTTATACTCCGCCTACTGGGCGGAGCCAGCAGGCAGGGACTACCCCGTACCTGTAGTACAGAGTCTTACCACACATCTTCTCATAGGTACAACAGTGGTGATTACCACAGGGGGACAAAGGGTTCTGTCACAAAATTGAAAAGGTAATTGCGGAAGATGTAGGTTTCAACTGTACGGGTGAGGTGTCGAAGGCAGTTGTCTGGGAGGCTCTAAAGGCGGTGGTGAGGGGTGAGGTGATTTTGTTTTAAGGCCAGGGTGGACAAATAGGAGAGGTTGGAGCGGCAGAGGGTAATAGATGAGACGTTGGAGGTAGATAGGAGTTATGTAGAAGATGGGGACCCAGCGAAGTTGGAAAAGAGGAAGGAATTACAGGCGAGCTTTGACCGACTATCTACCAGGAAGGCGGTGCGGCAACTGAGACGAGCAAGGGGTGCAGTTTACGAACATGGAGATAAAGCATATGTTAGCAGGTCAGCTCCGGAGGGAGGCAGCGGTAAGGCAAATTCTTCAGGTGAAGGATAGGGCAGGGAAGTTGGTGGTGGCTCCGGATCTGATTAACAAGGTCTTTGAGGAATTTTATGAGATGTTGTACAGGTCAGAGCCACCTGGGGGAGATCGGGAGATGCAAGAATTTCTAGATGGGTTGGAGTACCCGAGATTAGGGGAGGGGGACAGGGCTACATTAGAAGGAACGATAGTGGAGCAGGAGATAAAGGATGCGATTGGGAGGATGCAGTAGGGGAAGGTGGCAGGGCCGGATGGGTTTCCGGTGGAATGTTATTAAAAAATTCAAGGATAAGCTGGCACCCCTGATGGTGGGGATGTTTGAAGAGGCGATAGGGAAGGGGGTGTTGCCACAAACTTTGGGGCAGGCATCGATTTCCCTGTTGCTAAAAAAAGATAAGGATCCAATGGAGTGTGGGTCATATAGGCCCATATAATTTTTGAATGTGGACGCAAAAGTATTGGCGAAGGTACTGGCGGGTAGGTTGGCTGAGTGCCTCCCGAAGGTGATAGGTGAAGATCAGACTGGTTCGTGAGAGGGAGGCAGCTCTTTTCAAACGTTAGACGGGTATTGAATGTCGTTATGGCACCGGCGGAGGGGAAAGATACAGAGGTGATTGTGGCATTAGACGCTGAGAAGGCGTTTGACCGGGTAGAATGGGGATACTTGATGGCAGTTCTGGAGCGGTTTGGGATTGGACCAAGATTTGTGAACTGGGTAAAGCTACTATATAAGGAGCCGAGGGCGAGTGTCCGCACAAACAACATCAGCTCGAGATACTTTTCTCTCCACAGTGGGACTGGGCAGGGAGGTCCTCTGTCCCCCCTGCTGTTTGCACTCGCGATAGAGCCGTTGGCCATCGCATTAAGAAGTTTGGGTGTATGGAAAGGAGTAGTTGGGGGGGGGGGGGGGAGCAGCATAGGGTATCCTTATATGCCGATGACTTGCTGTTATATGTGTCGGAACCGAGTGTGTCGATAGGGGGAATATTGGAGCTGCTTCGAGTGTTTGGGTCTTTCTCTGGGTACAAACTAAATCTAAGCAAGAGTGAGTATTTTGTGGTGTCTCGGTCGGGGGTGCGGGCAGGGGTGGGGGGCTGCCATTCCATAGGGCAGGGGACGCACTTTAGGTACCTGGGGGTGCAGGTTGCCCGGTAGTGGGGGGGGAGCTCCGCAGGTACAACATTTCTAATTTAGTGGGGAGAGTGAAAGCTGTTCTGGTAAGGTGGGATGGTCTCCCTCTGTCACTGGCGGGTCGGGTACAGGCGGTTAAAATGAACGTGTTGCCACGATTTCTGTTTATTTTTTAATGCCTACCGATTTTCCTGCCAAAGGCTTTTTTTAGAGAGATTGAGGGAAGGATTACTTTGTTCATATGGGGAGGGAAGGTGGCCAGAGTTAGAAAGGTGCTGCTACAGAGGGGAAGGCAGGCAGGGTGTTTAGGTCTTCCGAACCTGATGTATTACTACTGGGCGGGGAATGTGGAGAAGGTGTGGAGGAGGGTCAGAGGGGTTGATTCCCAGTGGGTCAGAATAGAGGAGAGTTTGTGCAGGGGGTCGGGATTGAAAGCACTAGCAACAGCGCCATTCCCAATGGCCCCAGGGAAATACTCAGGGAGTCTGGTAATAATAGCTTCATTGAGAATTTGGAGGCAGTTTTGGCAACACTTCGGGTTGGGGGCAGGGTCAAGGGAAATGCTGAATCGGGGGAACCGCCGATTTGAGCCAGGGAATTGGGATGGAAATTTCCAGAAATGGGAAGAGAAGGGGATTAAGACACTAAAAGATTTGTTTCTTAGGGGTCGGTTTGCAGGATTGAAGAAGCTGGAAGCGAAGTATGGGCTGGAGGAGGGGGAAATGTTTAGATCCATGCAGGTTTGAGATTTTGCCAGAAAAGAGATACAGAGCTCCCCGGTGGAGCCGGCCTCCACATTGCTGGAGGAGGTGCTGACGACAGGGGGACTGGAGAAGGGGGTAGTATCGGTGGTTTACGGAGCTATTTTGGAAGAGGAGAAGGCACCACTGGAAGGGATCAAAGCAAAGTGGGAGGAAGAGTTGGGAGAGGATATGGAGGAGGGGTTCTGGTGTGAGGTGCTCCGGAGAGTGAATGCCTCCACCTCGTGCGCGAGGTTGGGGCTGATACAGCTGAAGGTGGTATACAGAGCACATCTCACGAGGGCGAGAATGAGCTGATTCTTTGAAGGAGTAGAAGATGTGTGTGAACGTTGTGGGGGGGCCCCCGCTAATCACGTTCATACGTTTTGGTCCTGTCCAAAGCTAGAGGATTACTGGAAGGAGGTTTTTAGGGTAATTTCTAAAGTGGTGCACGTGAAACTGGACCCGGGCCCCCGGGAGGCCATATTCGGGATGTCGGAACAGCCAGGGTTGGAAACGGGTGCGGAGGCAGATGTTCTGGCCTTCGCCTCGTTGATCGCCCGAAGGTGGATCCTGATAGGTTGGAGAGCAACCTCTCCACCTTGGCGTGGCAGGGGGACCTGTTGGAATTCTTGACTCTTGAGAAGGTTAAGTTTGAACTGAGGGGGAAGGATGGAGGGGTTCTACAATTGCTGGGCATTATTCATTATGCACTTTCAAAAACTGGATAACATCGAACATTAGTTAGGGAGTGTGGGGAGGGTTGTGGCGGGGGGGCTGTGTGTGTTAATGGTGACTATGGGTGATCCCTAATTCCTTTTTGTCATTTGTTTGTGGTTTGGTGGGAGGATGGGATCGTTGTTATTGATATGGGGATTGACATATTTGTTACTGATTATTGTTTATTGTTGGTGGGTGTAAATTTGGGAGAAAATGTGAAAAAGGAGTATAAAAAATATATATTTTTTTTAAATGTACTCTAAAATCTTACCAGAATCCTGCCCATAGTTGGACCAGAAACAGTTCAGAGAAGGTTCATTCGATTCATACCTGGGATAAGGGCTTTAGCTTATGAAGAAAGATTGAACTCATTGGGCCTATACCCATTGGAGTTCAGAAGAATGAAAGGTGATCTTACTGAAACATATATGATCCTCAGGGACTTGATAGGGTAGATGGGAGGATGTTTCCACTTGGGAGGAGGAGACTAGAACTGGGGACGCAATTTTAGAGTAACAGGTCTGCTGTTTAATATGGAGACGAAGAAAATAAATTTCTGATGGTCATTAGTATGTGGAATTCTCTTTCGCAGAAAACAGTGGAGGCATTGACGGTATTCAAAGCAAAGCAAAGTTAGACAAATCTTTGATAGATAAATGAGTCAAGGGTTATAGGGGGGCAGATGGCAAAGTGGAGTCAAGACGACAGGCGCATCAGCCATCATCTCATTGAATGGCAGGGCTGGCTCGAGGGGCCGAATGGCCTACTCTCCCTGTTCCTAAAATAGAGCTTTTCTGATGTGTGGCAGAAATACGGACTCAGAAAATGACCCTCTCTAAAATTTATGAGTAAAGTGTCAGTGTAAGCGGTGACTAACAAAGGTGGAAGAGAGGTGTAATGGAACTGGGTTTTTCATTAAATCATGATTTTCTTGAAGTAATAAAATGGATGAAAAGGGCCAGAGTAAACAGACTGTTGGGACTTTGTGGTTTAACATATCATCTGAAGTGTGGCGTCATTAAAAATACAGCACTCCCTCAGCATTGCATTGGAGCTTCAGTTTAAATTGTGTGCTCCAGTTCTGGACCAGGGCTTGTACCGAATACTTCGACTCAGATGAGAGAGCTAATAGCTAGCATCCAAACAGAACGTACGTATTTCACTTTTGATAGGGACTGCAATGAAGGGATCATTAATATTATATGTTTGACAGAATGATGATGAGGACGCATGATCAATGTCATTATCTCTCCACTCAGCTGCTGACACATAACTTCCTAGTTAATTTCAGCTATAAAACTGCCAGTGATCATCCGATTTCTCCTGAAATGCATCAGTTTAAAAGAGAAGGTCAATGTGTGCACTGGAGCATTGCTTTCAGCTTGGATGTAGTCCAACATCTTACTGAGTCTCAACCGCAATATTTGGTTTGGAATCTTTTGGAGACCTTTTGTGTTCCTTGCATATCTGAAATGCAGCGTGAAGAATGTTGTGGATATTGTAGAGGTTTCCTTTTCATCCAAATATAGCTCATGCGGCTAGAATCCTTATCATCTGCTGTTCTGTGCTTCAGAGAGCTGATGTTGATTGATCCACCTTTAATGTTCTTTTGTTTCCCTACCCCCCCCCCCCCCCCAACCCCCGTTTCCCTGGCTCGGCAGTTCTTAAATAATCTCTACCACCTTCCACTTCAAATGGAAATTAATTGACCTGAAATGTTAAGTCTGTTTCTCTCCCTCCACAGAAATTTACAGAATTACCATCTTCTATTTTTACCCAAAATTATATTTGAATCAGGGACGCATATTCTTACGAAGCCAGGAGTAAAATGGGGAAATCAGGCTTCGCTTTGTTTTATACAAACTAGTCTTGAGCATGTTACCTAGCGAGGCCCTTGAAGCAGATGATAGAATACTCCTGAAAATCCATGGCAGGATGTTTTCCCTGGTCTCCTCTGGTTGAAGCGACAGAAAACTGGGTGAGCATTTACACCATTTCCCTCAGGATCTCCACAGGTCTCCTAGCATGGTGGTGTGGAACATGGAGAACCCCTACAGAGGTTCCAGCGCCTGCAAATCTTTTTAAATGACAGTCAGTTGCCCTGCTGCTGTGAGAAAAGATTGCATTGTGATTGGACAGAATTATTTTGTGTGACTGACATTTTTCGATCTCTGAGCCATCTTTCCAACAGTTATAGGCTAATTGAGGAGTGATTAACACAATTACATTTCTCAAGGTGATTCTCCGCTAATGGATAGGTAACCCATAAATGTTAGTTTTGTCTTAATCATCTGAAATTAGTAAGAAAATGTCATCTCCTAGGCAGTCCCTTGGGATGAAGGATGACCTGCTTCCACTTCAGTTCAATGGTTTTGGAGATGGTTGATAAGTCCAATGTGAGATCAACAAACTCTGCCACATGCAGGGCAGGTGGTGCTTGGAGAGTTGGGTAGATGAGTTGTGTGCCTTCTGACACCTTGACATGTTCCTGACAAAGTCCCTTGATGTGTTCGCTGCCTTCAGAATAAACCTCTTCCATTTTGATTAGTCACAGGCCATGAGTCGATGGAACTTAATCTGATGCATTGTTGCAATAATTATTTGGTTAGTTGAGAGGGCAGTCAAGCCACAATTCAAATACAGGTAAGCTCTGGTTTGTTCTTTTGCATATCTGGCAACTTTTGATGTTAACAATCACTTCATGTAGTTCCAGATACTGTTTGGGAGGGGCCTATTGGCTTGCGCTTTTCAAATATTTGAGTTTGATCTGGAGCCTTCAAAGGGAGTCTGGCTGACTTTAACTAATTTTAAAAATTGGAGAACCAGATACCTTCTGTAGTTAGTGAAGGTAAAAAGTGATAGATCCTCCACATAAAAAATACATAAAGGTAGGTGTAAATTATTTATTATTTCCTGTTATGCAAGGAGTTAGCAAAGTTTTACAGTCATTGAAAACTGAGGGTGCACCACTGTTGGAGGTACAGTCGTTCAGATGAGATGTTAAACCGAGTCCTTATCTGTCCTCTCAGGTGGATGTTGTTATATTACTCATTGGTAATATATCATTACTCTTTGCTTTATACTTCCAGAATGGTCTGATGGTGTGATTCCAAAGAAACTACCAATCTTCAACTTAAAGCAAAATAGGTTTAATGAATAACGAATTGATTAATGTTGAGTTTGTTCACTTTTACAGAACTATAACTAATGATTAAGTCATTCAGAATAAAGTATTAAATATATTTAACTACACGTGCTAACTCTATCTATCTCTCTAACACACTGCTGTCTAGTCACTCCTGGTTCGAAGGGACCCAAGATCCTTTGAATTCAGGGGCGGGAATCGGCGGGGCGGGCAACTCCGGCGCGAAGGAGTGGCGTGAACCACTCCGGCGTCGGGCCACCCCGAAGGTGCGGAGTGGTTTGCACCGCGCCGGTCAGCGGGGAAGGGGCTTGGCGCCACATCAACTGGTGCCGAAAGGCCTCCGCTGGCAAGCGCGAGTTGGAGCATGCGCGGGAGCGCCAGCATGTGCTGCCGTCATCCCAGCGCATGCGCAGAAGGGTTCATCTCCGCACCGGCAATGGTGGACCGGTTCAGCCGCCGGTGCAGAGGAATAGAGTGCCCCCACGGCACAGGCCCGCCCGCGAATCGGTGGGCCCCGACTGCGGGCCAGGCCACCATGGGGGCACCTCCCGGGGCCAGATCCCCCTGCCGCCCCCCCACCCCCCGGAGGCCGCCTGCGCAGCCAGTAAGCACCTACTCTAATTTACGCAGGCGGGACTGGCGGAAAAGGGTTGGCCACTCGGCCCATCGCGGGCCGGAGAATCGCCGGGGAGGCCGCTACTAGCGGCCGCCGACCGGCGCGATTCCCGCCCCCGCCAAATCCCCGCCGCCGGAGAATTCGGCAGCCGGCGGGGGCGGGATTCACACCGCCCCCCCCAGCGATTCTCCGACCCGGCGGGATGTCGGTGAATCCCGCCCCAGATATTTATACATGAATCTAGTGCTGCCATCTAGTGGTTGTCTTAATCTATGACGTAGTCATTAACCCTTTATATATCTCTATATTTACACATATCACTACAGATGTAAAATAACCCATGCACTATTTAAAGCATTCTCCAAGTGTTCTGGCGAACCGTTATCCTTTAACTTATAACTGAAACAGGCAATCAACCATTTAATTCATTACTGCTTGGGGGAAACTGCTGTGCACACATTGAATGTCACATTATCCAACCGAAAACAGTGACAGCGCTTCCAAATTTCTTAATTGGTTGTAATACATGTTAGGACATTGAGGTTATGAAAGGTGCTATGTAAATGCAAGTGTTTCTTTTGTATTTGTTCTATTGCCTAATTAAATGTTTTGGGGTTTAACTGCCAAACAAAAGTCCAGTGTAATGTTATTCTATTGCCCCAGAAGAAAAGATCCTGTATAGGCAAGGGATAGGGTCAGTGACTGAAATAATCATTTAAAAAATGTTTTCTGTTATCCCAAGTGTGCTACAATATTTTACTTAGATAGCAAGTCATTGGAAATTCTGAAGATGTAGGAGTGAGGGCTCACCTGCCAGCAGTCTGAAACATAAAAGGGTAAAATATACTTAATATCAGTCCTCTGTGTAATGGTGAAACACCTTTGTTTCATTCATACCTTTCAATCCTCTGGAGGAAGACTTGCTTCTCATCTGGAGTTCCATCTGTTGTGATATTGGGCGTACGCTGTAGTGAAGGAAAGATTGGTGACCACTAGTTAATATAAATATAAATAATGAATCATAACGGTTTATTTATGTTAGATCCAGACAGAGTGACCACAAGGAAACGATGATGAAAGCTAACATAGGTTTAAATCACATGATAAACTACAATATACAACTCCACCCCCCGAGGGGTCTCCCACTCCAACCCACATCCGGGTCGGGGTTTTTATGTCCAGTTGGCGTCTCTTGAAAGCCCCGCCCCTTAACAGGGAAGCTCATATTCCGCGGTGAAGGGGAACCTGACAGTCCACACCACGTGACTCTCATGAGGGTTACAACAATTTACAAATGGTTTTAACCCAGAGTCTTTCATGATATCACTACCTGGACGGTTCCGGTTGGGGCGATGACCAGCTAAACCGCACGTTTCGGCACCTCCCGTTTCAACGGACTTTTGGGCTCTTATCGGGAGCCCCAACGGAAATTTTTTACGGCCAAACCCAGTGTGAGGTGACAAAGGAAGAAGTCCCCCCCGGGTGTGGATGGAAAGGAGTGACAGCAGTGTCCAGATTGCGAAGGATCCTCTGGAGCAGCGGCAGGGAAGAGAAGGGAGATTCAAGATGGCGGCCGAGGGAGCCCAGATGGTATGGGGCCCGGAACAGCAGGAGTTCCTCCGACAATGTGTGGAGGAGCTCAAGAAAGAGGTGCTGGCGCGATGTTACTGGCAATCGAGGGACTGAAGGAAACACAAAAGGTCCAGGCGATGGAACTCCGTGGAGTGAAGGCAAAGGCAGCCGAGAACGAAGACGAGATACAGGGCCTGGTGGTAAAAACGGAGACGCACGAGGCACTACATAAGAGGTGCATAGAAAGGCTGGCAGCCCTGGAGAACAGCTCGAGGAGGAAGAATCTAAGGATTTTAGGTCTCCCTGAAGGGACAGAGGGGGCTGATGCTGGGGCGTATGTGAGTACGTTGCTCCATACCCTAATGGGAGCTGAGGCCCCAACGGGCCCCCTGGAAGTGGAGGGAGCGTACTGGGTCCTCGTGAGAAGACCAAAGGCAGGGGAAACACCACGAGCAATAGTGGTGAGGTTCCATCGCTACAGGGACAGGGAGATGGTCCTGATGGGGAAAGAGTTTTCCTTCTTCTCCCACGTCCATAAAGTATACTCCCGGATAGACTTTTGTGTCTTGGGAAGGGCGCTGATCCCGAAAGTGGCAGGAACGGAGTACTTGGCTATAGCCGTTTCAGATCACGCCCCACATTGGGTGGATCTGGATTTAGGAGAGGAAAAGGAGCAGCGCCCACTTTGGAGATTAGACATGGGACTACTGGCGGACGAGGGGGTATGTGGAAGGGTGAGGGGAGGCATCGAAAGATACCTGGAGGTCAATGATGGTGGGGAGGTCCAGGTGGGGGTAGTATGGGAAGCGCTGAAGGCGGTAGTTAGAGGAGAGCTGATTTCCATTAGAGCCCACAAGAGGGTAAAGAAAGAGAGAGATTGGTAGGGGAAATTCGGAGGGTGGATAGGCAGTATGCGGAGGCCCCAGATGAAGGGCTATACAGGGAAAGACGAAGACTACAGACGGAGTTTGACCTGCTGACCACGAGAAAGGCGGAGACGCAGTGGAGGAAGGCACAGGGAATACAATATGAATATGGGGGAAAGGCGAGCCGGCTGCTGGCCCAACAACTTCGAAAGAGGGGGGCGGCGAGAGAGATCGGAGGAGTTAGGGACGAAACGGGAAAGATGGAGCAGAGAGCAGGGAAAGTGAACTAGGTGTTCAAGACATTTTATGAGAAGCTGTATAAGTCCCAACCCCCGGAGGGGAAAGAGGGAATGATACACTTTTTGGACCAGCTGGAGTTCCCGAGGGTGGAGGAGCAGGAGGTGGCAGATCTTGGGGCGCAGATTGAGGTGGAGGAGGTGATCAAAGGAATTGGGAATATGCAAGCAGGGAAGGCCCCGGGACCAGATGGGTTCCCGGTGGAATTTTACAGGAAGTATATGGACCTGCTGGCCCCGCTTCTGGCGAGAACCTTAAATGAGGCTAAGGAAAGGGGGACACTACCCCCGACAATGTCGGAGGCGATGATATCGTTAATTCTGAAACGAGACAAAGACCCGCTGCAGTGCGGGTCATACAGGCCCATCTCCCTCCGAATCGTAGACGCCAAACTGCTGGCCAAAGTGATGGCGACAAGGATAGAGCAGTGCGTCCCAGGGGTGGTACATGACGACCAGACAGGGTTTGTTAAAGGGAGACAATTGGACGCCAATATACGAAGGTTGCTGGGGGTGGTGATGATGCCCCCACCGGAGGGAGAGGCAGAGATAGTGCTGGCGATGGATGCAGAGAAGGCATTCGATAGAGTGGAGTGGGACTATATGTGGGAGGTGTTGAAGAGATTTGGGTTCGGGGAGGGGTTCATTAGATGGGTTAGACTCCTGTACGGGGCCCCGGTGGCAAGCGTTGTTACAAATAGGCAAAGATCGGGGTACTTCCGATTACATAGGGGTACAAGACAGGGGTGCCCCCTGTCCCCGTTACTGTTTGTGTTGGCAATTGAGCCATTGGCCATAGCGCTGAGGGACTCTTAAGAAGTGGAGGGGGGTGCTTAGAGGGGGAGAGGAACATCGAGTGTCACTAAATGCAGACGATTTACTGCTATATGTGGCGGACCCAGTAGAGGGGAGTTTGGAGAGTTCTCGGGATATAAATTAAATATGGGAAAGAGCAAACTTTTTGTGATGCATCCTGGGGAACAGGGCAGGGGGATAGATGCCTTGCCGCTGAGGAGAGTGACAGGGAATTTTCGATACCTGGGGATTCAGGTGGCCAGGAACTGGGGAACCCTACACAAACTTAACCTGACGCGACTGGTAGAGCAGATGGAGGAGGACTTTAAGAGGTGGGATATGGTGCCCCTGTCATTGGCGGGCAGAGTACAGGCGGTCAAGATGGTGGTCCTCCTGAGGTGTCTTTTCGTGTTTCAGTGCCTCCCCATCCTGATTACTAAGGCCTTTTTTTAAAAAATAGATAGGAGCATTACGAACTTTGTATGGGCGGGAAAGACCCCGAGGGTAAAGAGGGGGTTCCTGCAGCGCAGTAGGGACAGAGGGGGATTGGCACTGCCGAGTCTGAGTGACTACTATTGGGCCGCCAATGTGTCGATGGTCCGTAAGTGGATGAGGGAAGAGGAAGGTGCAGCGTGGAAAAGGCTGGAGATGGCGTCCTGTAAGGGAACAAGCCTGAAATCGCTGGTGATGGCGCCGCTACCGTTCTCCCCGAAAAGGTACACCACAAACCCAGTGGTGGTGGCGACCTTGAAGATCTGGGGGCAGTGGAGACGACGCAGGGGAGTGACGGGTGCCTCGGTGTGGTCCCCGATAAGGAATAACCACAGGTTCGTCCCAGGGAGGATAGTTGGGGGATTTCAAAGTTGGCAGCGAGCAGGAATTAGGAAGCGAATAAAATATGCATTAAGAGGATCGGCTCAGGGGTTCACCAGGCGGTGGCAACCGTTCCTTGACTATCTCGCGGAACGATAATGGAAAAACAGAAAAGACAGCAGCAGCAACCCAGGGGGGAGGGGGGGTATTATCCTGTGTTTTTTGCCAGTTGTTGATATTTGCTTTTTGTTTATCTCTTTTTTCATTTGTTGTTAGTTTAATATAATATTTAAATAACGTTTAATGCATATTTCTTTATTATGTTGTAAAAACAGAAAATCTCTGTTTGAAAAATGTCAATAAAGTATATTTCAAAAAAAAAAATGATATCACTACCTGCTCTAGTATCGACATTGGCTGCTGAAGCCCACACTCTGCACCAGGATCCCCTCGCTCGATTCCCATTGGTTGATGGAGCTACTACATCCCTCCCCCTTTAAGTCCATTATACAATACATGAAATAGTTATTCCATGAACAAAGCACCAGTACTGAAAAAATAAAAAACAGAAAATACTGGACAATCTCAGCAGGTCTGACTGCATCTGTGGAGAGAAAAGGGAGCTCACGTTTCAAGTCAGGATGACCCTTTGTCAAAGTACTGAGAAACACTTCTTGTACACAGGCCAACAAAACCACAGTCTGTCAGGGGACCTCCCGTTCCTCTGGGAGTGACATAGCTCTCAATTTATCTTCCATTGAGTGTAGACATTGAGCATCCACCCTGTATCCTAGATAAGAGACCTCATTCACCTAAAGGTGCACTTTTCTCTCTTCAATCATACTCCTGCTTCCTGGTATCTCTTTAAAACTTCATCCTGATTTGCCAGATGTTCCTCCTCAGTAGGCACTGTAATCAGGACCGTATTTAAGTAAACTACAGCAAATTGTGAGGGTTTGATGATGCCCACATTTTCCAATCACTGCAATTCTGTTTCAGCTTTTTGCACTAAAGCATAAGGCATTGTCCTTTTCCGACAAAACCTTGCTATAGTTTCCAGATCTATATGGATCCTAGCTTTTAATCCTCTAATCTTTCCAAGTTCTTCTTGGAATACTTCTTGATACTTCATTAAGACCTCATTCAGACCCCTCCTTTAATCTTAAAGATCTCCAGGTAATTAAATTTTATCTCCCACAGCCAATCACATCCAATCAATCTCGGTCCCTGGCCTGACACCACCATCAGCGGAATCTGTGCTGATTGCTTTCAGTAAATCACAGGGTTTGTAGTTGTTCCTACAATCTTTATAGCCTCTCTGTATACGTGGCTAATTTTGCTGTAGTGTTCAGCAACTTTAGTGGTTTAACTCCTTTTTTCACATACTGTTGGTATGTTCATTTATAACAGCAGCTGATGGCCCCATGTCCACCTCCATTTACTATCAGCGTGACTGTGATGGAGGTTACCTTATCCTCTTCACATTGTTTAAGGACATGACATTTTCTTCCCAAATGGATAATCTCCCCATGTTATTTACTGATGGACACAAAGGCACAGAAAAACTGAAACACTTTTGTTATAACCTGCCTACTTACCATTGGCTGGGGACTAATGACAATCCCACAATCCTGTGGGAGTATGAGCTTCCACAATGAGGGGGGGGGGGGCGGAGAAACCATTAGCAAACTCCTAGTATAAATAAAGCTGGCCAGTTTAGGAACCAGCAGGAAGGAGTGTGCAGCAAGGGAAGTTGCTGCTGCATATATATATATATATATATATGTTATTGTAAATAAATGTTATTACTTTGTATCCTTAAAACCCGTGCTGGATTCTTCATGGCCGTCACAAAAACTTTGCCAGAGAATTAGTGCTTTGACCAGGTATTTACAAGCACATTGGCTGATATACATTGTCATGGGAGTGTACCTTTAAGAAATGTATTGTCTTCTCAAATGGCTTCAGTGATGTCATTGTGTGGGTGGAGCTGGGCTGTGGCTCTGTTTTTTACTTTCATTTGAGCTTGGAGCTGGGCTGTGGCTCTGAGTTTTACTTTTGGTGTATACTGTTAGATGCTGGATCCAGACAAAGAAGGTTTCTTTGGGCTCTTTCTGCATGTTAAAAGGTGGCCAGATCTCTTGATAATTAACAGTTGTAGGTCAGGTGAACTCCCAGGATATACTTTGAATTTTCTAAACCCTGGCCCATAACAACAGAAACATGCTACACCTGCCAGATGCCACAACCACAGCAGGGTAGACCACATGAAATGCGCTATGTTCCATCGTCGTAAATAGCAACTAATCTATTCCATCCAATGCGAGTGTGGAAGCTGGTGCTGGAGGTTGGTAGTTGGAGCGTTGAACTGAGCGTGTGGAACCCGGTGCTGGAGGTTGGTAGTTGGAGCGTTGGACTGAGCGTGTGGAACCCGGTGCTGGAGGTTGGTAGTTGGAGCGTTGGACTGAGCGTGTGAAACCCGGTGCTGGTGGGTAGCAGTTGGAGCCGTTGGACTGAGAGTGTGGAACCTGATTCTGGAGGGTTGCAGTTGGAGCCGTTGGACTGAGAGTGTGGAACCCGGTTCTGGAGAGTAGCAGTTGGAGCGTTGGACTGAGAGTGTGGAAACCGGTGCTGGAGAGTAGCAGTTGGAGCGTTGGACTGAGAGTGTGGAACCCGGTTCTGGAGAGTAGCAGTTGGAGCGTTGGACTGAGAGTGTGGAACCCGGTGCTGGAGGGTAGCAGTTGGAGCTATTGGACTGAGTGTGGAACACGGTGCTGGAGGGTAGCAGTTGGAGCCGTTGGACTGAGAGTGTGGAACCCGGTTCTGGAGAGTAGCAGTTGGAGCGTTGGACTAAGTGTGTGGAACCCGGTTCTGGAGAGTAGGAGTTGGAGCGTTGGACTGAGAGGGTGGAACCCGGTGCTGGAGAGTAGCAGTTGGAGCCGTTGGACTGAGTGTGTGGAACCCGGTGCTGGAGAGTAGCAGTTGGAGGGTTGGACTGTGTGTGGAACCCGGTGCTGGAGGGTAGCAGTTGGAGCTGTTGGACTGAGTGTGGAACTCGATTCTGGAGGGTAGCAGTTGGAGCGTTGACTGAGTGTGGAACCCGGTTCTGGAGAGTAGCAGTTGGAGCGTTGGACTGAGAGGGTGGAACCCGGTGCTGGAGAGTAGCAGTTGGAGGGTTGGACTGAGTGTGGAACCCGGTTCTGGAGGGTAGCAGTTGGAGCGTTGGACTGAGTGTGGAACCCGGTGCTGGAGAGTAGCAGTTGGAGTGTTGGACTGAGAGGGTGGAACCCGGTGCTGGAGAGTAGCAGTTGGAGCGTTGGACTGAGTGGGGAACCCGGTGCTGGAGGGTACCAGTTGGAGCCGTTGGACTGAGACTGTGGAACCCGGTGCTGGAGGGTAGCAGTTGGAGGGTTGGACTGAGTGTGGAACCCGGTTCTGGAGGGCAGCAGTTGGAGTCGTTGGACTGAGAGTGTGGAACCCGTTCTGGAGGGTAGCAGTTGGAGCGTTGGACTGAGAGTGTGGAACCCAGTTCTGGAGAGTAGCAGTTGGAGCGTTGGACTGAATGAGTGTGGAACCCGGTGCTGGACAGTAGCAGTTGGAGCCGTTGGACTGAGAGTGTGGAACACGGTACTGGAGGGTAGCAGTTGGAGTGTTGGACTGAGTGTGGAACCCGGTTCTGGAGGGTAGCAGTTGGAGCGTTGGACTGAGAGTGTGGAACCCAGTTCTGGAGAGTAGCAGTTGGAGCGTTGGACTGAATGAGTGTGGAACCCGGTGCTGGACAGTAGCAGTTGGAGCCGTTGGACTGAGAGTGTGGAACACGGTGCTGGAGGGTAGCAGTTGGAGTGTTGGACTGAGTGTGGAACCCGGTTCTGGAGGGTAGCAGTTGGAGCGTTGGACTGAGTGTGTGGAACCCAGTGCTGGAGAGAAGCAGTTGGAGCGTTGGACTGAGAGTGTGGAACCTGGTTCTGGAGAGTAGCAGTTGGAGCCGTTGGACTGAGAGTGTGGAACCCAGTGCTGGAGAGAAGCAGTTGGAGTCGTTGGACTGAGAGTGTGGAACCTGGTTCTGGAGAGTAGCAGTTGGAGCCCTTAGACTGAGAGTGTGGAACCCGGTGCTGGAGGTTAGCAGTTGGAGCCGTTGGACTGAGAGTGCGGAACCCGGTTCTGGAGGGTAGCAGTTGGAGCGTTGGACTGAGAGTGTGGAACCCGGTTCTGGAGAGTAGCAGTTGGAGCGTTGGACTGAGAGTGTGGAACCCGGTTCTGGAGAGTAGCAGTTGGAGCGTTGGACTGAGTGTGTGGAACCCGGTGCTGGAGAGTAGCGGTTGGAGGGTTGGACTGAGTGTGGAACCCGGTGCTGGAGGGTAGCAGTTGGAGCTGTTGGACTGAGTGTGGAACCCAGTGCTGGAGGGTAGCAGTTGGAGCGTTGGACTGAGTATGGAACCTGGTTCTGGAGGGTAGCAGTTGGAGCGTTGGACTGAGTGTGGAACCCGGTGCTGGAGAGTAGCAGTTGGAGCGTTGGACTGAGAATTTGGAACCCGGTTCTGGAGAGTAGCAGTTCGAGCGTTGGACTGAGTGTGTGGAACCCGGTGCTGGAGAGTAGCAGTTGGAGCCGTTGAACTGAGAGTGTGGAACCCGATGCTGGAGGGTAGCAGTTGGAGCGTGAGACTGAGAGTGTGGAACCCGATGCTGGAGGGTAGCAGTTGGAGCGTTGAACTGAGAGTGTGGAACCTGGTTCTGGTGAGTAGCAGTTGGAGCGTTGGACTGAGTGTGGAACCTGGTTCTGGAGGGTAGCAGTTGGAGCGTTGGACTGAGTGTGGCACCCGGTTCTGGAGGGTAGCAGTTGGAGCGTTGGACTGAGAGTGTGGAACCCGGTTCTGGAGGGTAGCAGTTGGAGCGTTGGACTGAGTGTGGCACCCGGTTCTGGAGGGTAGCAGTTGGAGCGTTGGACTGAGAGTGTGGAACCCGGTTCTGGAGGGTAGCAGTTGGAGCGTTGGACTGAGAGTGTGGAACCCGGTGCTGGAGAGTAGCCGTTGGACTGAGAGTGTAGAACCCGGTGATGAAAGGTAGCAGTTGGAGCGTTGGACAGAGTGTGGAACCCGGTGCTGGAGGGTAGCAGTTGGAGCGTTGGACTGAGTGTGTGGAACCCAGTGCTGGAGAGAAGCAGTTGGAGCGTTGGACTGAGAGTGTGGAACCTGGTTCTGGAGAGTAGCAGTTGGAGCCGTTGGACTGAGAGTGTGGAACCCAGTGCTGGAGAGAAGCAGTTGGAGTCGTTGGACTGAGAGTGTGGAACCTGGTTCTGGAGAGTAGCAGTTGGAGCCCTTAGACTGAGAGTGTGGATCCCGGTGCTGGAGGTTAGCAGTTGGAGCCGTTGGACTGAGAGTGCGGAACCCGGTTCTGGAGGGTAGCAGTTGGAGCGTTGGACTGAGAGTGTGGAACCCGGTTCTGGAGAGTAGCAGTTGGAGCGTTGGACTGAGAGTGTGGAACCCGGTTCTGGAGAGTAGCAGTTGGAGCGTTGGACTGAGTGTGTGGAACCCGGTGCTGGAGAGTAGCGGTTGGAGGGTTGGACTGAGTGTGGAACCCGGTGCTGGAGGGTAGCAGTTGGAGCTGTTGGACTGAGTGTGGAACCCAGTGCTGGAGGGTAGCAGTTGGAGCGTTGGACTGAGTATGGAACCTGGTTCTGGAGGGTAGCAGTTGGAGCGTTGGACTGAGTGTGGAACCCGGTGCTGGAGAGTAGCAGTTGGAGCGTTGGACTGAGAATTTGGAACCCGGTTCTGGAGAGTAGCAGTTCGAGCGTTGGACTGAGTGTGTGGAACCCGGTGCTGGAGAGTAGCAGTTGGAGCCGTTGAACTGAGAGTGTGGAACCCGATGCTGGAGGGTAGCAGTTGGAGCGTGAGACTGAGAGTGTGGAACCCGATGCTGGAGGGTAGCAGTTGGAGCGTTGAACTGAGAGTGTGGAACCTGGTTCTGGTGAGTAGCAGTTGGAGCGTTGGACTGAGTGTGGAACCTGGTTCTGGAGGGTAGCAGTTGGAGCGTTGGACTGAGTGTGGCACCCGGTTCTGGAGGGTAGCAGTTGGAGCGTTGGACTGAGAGTGTGGAACCCGGTTCTGGAGGGTAGCAGTTGGAGCGTTGGACTGAGTGTGGCACCCGGTTCTGGAGGGTAGCAGTTGGAGCGTTGGACTGAGAGTGTGGAACCCGGTTCTGGAGGGTAGCAGTTGGAGCGTTGGACTGAGAGTGTGGAACCCGGTGCTGGAGAGTAGCCGTTGGACTGAGAGTGTAGAACCCGGTGATGAAAGGTAGCAGTTGGAGCGTTGGACAGAGTGTGGAACCCGGTGCTGGAGGGTAGCAGTTGGAGCGTTGGACTGAGTGTGTGGAAACCGGTGCTGGAGATTAGCAGTTGGTGGGTTGGACTGAATGAGTGTGGAACCCGGTGCTGGACAGTAGCAGTTGGAGCCGTTGGACTGAGAGTGTGGAACACGGTGCTGGAGGGTAGCAGTTGGAGTGTTGGACTGAGTGTGGAACCCGGTTCTGGAGGGTAGCAGTTGGAGCGTTGGACTGAGTGTGTGGAACCCAGTGCTGGAGAGAAGCAGTTGGAGCGTTGGACTGAGAGTGTGGAACCTGGTTCTGGAGAGTAGCAGTTGGAGCCGTTGGACTGAGAGTGTGGAACCCAGTGCTGGAGAGAAGCAGTTGGAGTCGTTGGACTGAGAGTGTGGAACCTGGTTCTGGAGAGTAGCAGTTGGAGCCCTTAGACTGAGAGTGTGGAACCCGGTGCTGGAGGTTAGCAGTTGGAGCCGTTGGACTGAGAGTGCGGAACCCGGTTCTGGAGGGTAGCAGTTGGAGCGTTGGACTGAGAGTGTGGAACCCGGTTCTGGAGAGTAGCAGTTGGAGCGTTGGACTGAGAGTGTGGAACCCGGTTCTGGAGAGTAGCAGTTGGAGCGTTGGACTGAGTGTGTGGAACCCGGTGCTGGAGAGTAGCGGTTGGAGGGTTGGACTGAGTGTGGAACCCGGTGCTGGAGGGTAGCAGTTGGAGCTGTTGGACTGAGTGTGGAACCCAGTGCTGGAGGGTAGCAGTTGGAGCGTTGGACTGAGTATGGAACCTGGTTCTGGAGGGTAGCAGTTGGAGCGTTGGACTGAGTGTGGAACCCGGTGCTGGAGAGTAGCAGTTGGAGCGTTGGACTGAGAATTTGGAACCCGGTTCTGGAGAGTAGCAGTTCGAGCGTTGGACTGAGTGTGTGGAACCCGGTGCTGGAGAGTAGCAGTTGGAGCCGTTGAACTGAGAGTGTGGAACCCGATGCTGGAGGGTAGCAGTTGGAGCGTGAGACTGAGAGTGTGGAACCCGATGCTGGAGGGTAGCAGTTGGAGCGTTGAACTGAGAGTGTGGAACCTGGTTCTGGTGAGTAGCAGTTGGAGCGTTGGACTGAGTGTGGAACCTGGTTCTGGAGGGTAGCAGTTGGAGCGTTGGACTGAGTGTGGCACCCGGTTCTGGAGGGTAGCAGTTGGAGCGTTGGACTGAGAGTGTGGAACCCGGTTCTGGAGGGTAGCAGTTGGAGCGTTGGACTGAGTGTGGCACCCGGTTCTGGAGGGTAGCAGTTGGAGCGTTGGACTGAGAGTGTGGAACCCGGTTCTGGAGGGTAGCAGTTGGAGCGTTGGACTGAGAGTGTGGAACCCGGTGCTGGAGAGTAGCCGTTGGACTGAGAGTGTAGAACCCGGTGATGAAAGGTAGCAGTTGGAGCGTTGGACAGAGTGTGGAACCCGGTGCTGGAGGGTAGCAGTTGGAGCGTTGGACTGAGTGTGTGGAAACCGGTGCTGGAGATTAGCAGTTGGTGGGTTGGACTGAGTGTGGAACCCGGTGCTGGAGAGTAGCAGTTGGAGCGTTGGACTGAGAGTTTGGAACCCGGTGCTGGAGAGTAGCAGTTGGAGCCGTTGAACTGAGAGTGTGGAACCCGGTGCTGGAGAGTAGCCGTTGGACTGAGAGTGTGGAACACGGTTCTGGAGGGTAGCTGTTGGAGCGTTGGACTGAGAGTGTGGAACCTGGTTCTGGAGAGTAGCAGTTGGAGCCGTTGGACTGAGTGTGGAACCCGGTGCTGGAGGATAGCAGTTGGAGCGTTGGACTGAGAGTGTGGAACCCGTTCTGGAGGGTAGCAGTTGGAGCCGTTGGACTGAGTGTGGAACCCGGTGCTGGAGGGTAGCAGTTGGAACGTTGGACTGAGAGTGTGGAACCCGGTGCTGGAGAGTAGCAGTTGGAGCGTTGGACTGAGAGTGTGCAACCCGGTTCTGGAGAGTAGCAGTTGGAACGTTGGACTGAGAGTGTGGAACCCGGTGCTGGAGAGTAGCAGTTGGAGCCGTTGGACTGAGTGTGGAACCTGGTTCTGGAGGGTAGCAGTTGGAGCGTTGGAATGAGTGTGGAACCCGGTTCTGGAGGGTAGCAGTTGGAGCGTTGGACTGAGAGTGTGGAACCCGGTTCTGGAGGGTAGCAGTTGGAGCGTTGGACTGAGAGTGTGGAACCCGGTGCTGGAGAGTAGCAGTTGGAGCCGTTGGACTGTGAGTGTGGAACACTGTTCTGGATGTAGCAGTTGGAGCGTTGGACTGAGAGTGTGGAACCTGGTTCTGGTGAGTAGCAGTTGGAGCGTTGGACTGAGTGTGGAACCTGGTTCTGGAGGGTAGCAGTTGGAGCGTTGGACTGAGTGTGGAACCCGGTTCTGGAGGGTAGCAGTTGGAGCCGTTGGACTGAGAGTGTGGAACCCGGTGCTGGAGAGTAGCAGTTGGAGCGTTGTACTGAGAGTGTGGAACCCGGTTCTGGAGAGTAGCAGTTGGAGTGTTGGACTGAGAGTGTGGAACCCGGTGCTGGCATGGAGCAGTTGGAGCGTTGGACTGAGAGTGTGGAACCCGGTTCTGGAGCGTAGCAGTTGGAGCGTTGGACTGAGTGTGGAACCTGGTTCTGGAGGGTAGCAGTTGGAGCGTTGGACTGAGAGTGTGGATCCCGGTTCTGGAGCGTAGCAGTTGGAGCGTTGGACTGAGTGTGGAACCCGGTGCTGGAGAGTAGCAGTTGGAGCGTTGGACTGAGAGTTTGGAACCCGGTGCTGGAGAGTAGCAGTTGGAGCCGTTGAACTGAGAGTGTGGAACCCGATGCTGGAGGGTAGCTTTTGGAGCGTGGGACTGAGAGTGTGGAACCCGGTTCTGGAGAGTAGCAGTTGGAGCGTTGGACTGAGAGTGTGGAACCTGGTTCTGGTGAGTAGCAGTTGGAGCGTTGGACTGAGTGTGGAACCTGGTTCTGGAGGGTAGCAGTTGGAGCGTTGGACTGAGTGTGGAACCCGGTTCTGGAGGGTAGCAGTTGGAGCGTTGGACTGAGAGTGTGGAACCCGGTTTTGGAGGGTAGCAGTTGGAGCGTTGGACTGAGAGTGTGGAACCCGGTGCTGGAGAGTAGCCGTTGGACTGAGAGTGTGGAACACGGTTCTGGAGGGTAGCAGTTGGAGCGTTGGACTGAGAGTGTGGAACCTGGTTCTGGAGAGTAGCAGTTGGAGCGTTGGACTGAGAGTGTGGAACCCGGTTCTGGAGGGTAGCAGTTGGAGCGTTGGACTGAGAGTGTGGAACCCGGTGCTGGAGGGTAGCTGTTGCAGCGTTGGACTGAGAGTGTGGAACCTGGTTCTGGAGAGTAGCAGTTGGAGCCGTTGGACTGAGTGTGGAACCCGGTGCTGGAGGATAGCAGTTGGAGCGTTGGACTGAGAGTGTGGAACCCGTTCTGGAGGGTAGCAGTTGGAGCCGTTGGACTGAGTGTGGAACCCGGTGCTGGAGGGTAGCAGTTGGAGCCGTTGGACTGAAAGTGTGGAACCCGGTGCTGGAGAGTAGCAGTTGGAGCGTTGTACTGAGAGTGTGGAACCCTGTTCTGGAGGGTAGCAGTTGGAGCGTTGGACTGATAAGAGTTTGGAACCCGGTGCTGGAGGGTAGCAGTTGGAGCCGTTGGACTGAGAGTGTGGAACCCGGTGCTGGAGAGTAGCAGTTGGAGCCGTTGGACTGAGAGTGTGCAACCCGGTTCTGGAGAGTAGCAGTTGGAACGTTGGACTGAGAGTGTGGAACCCGGTGCTGGAGAGTAGCAGTTGGAGCCGTTGGACTGAGAGTGTGCAACCCGGTTCTGGAGAGTAGCAGTTGGAACGTTGGACTGAGAGTGTGGAACCCGGTGCTGGTGAGTAGCAGTTGGAGCTGTTGGACTGAGAGTGTGGAACCCGGTGCTGGAGGGTAGCAGTTGGAGCGTTGGACTGAGTGTGTGGAACCTGGTTCTGGAGGGTAGCAGTTGGAGCCGTTGGACTGAGAGTGTGGAACCCGGTTCTGGAGAGTAGCAGTTGGAGCGTTGGACTGAGAGTGTGGAACCCGGTGCTGGAGAGTAGCAGTTGGAGCCGTTGGACTGTGAGTGTGGAACACTGTTCTGGATGTAGCAGTTGGAGTGTTGGACTGAGAGTGTGGAACCTGGTTCTGGTGAGTAGCAGTTGGAGCGTTGGACTGAGTGTGGAACCTGGTTCTGGAGGGTAGCAGTTGGAGCGTTGGACTGAGTGTGGAACCCGGTTCTGGAGGGTAGCAGTTGGAGCGTTGGACTGAGAGTGTGGAACCCGGTTCTGGAGGGTAGCAGTTGGAGCGTTGGACTGAGAGTGTGGAACCCGGTGCTGGAGAGTAGCCGTTGGACTGAGAGTGTGGAACACGGTTCTGGAGGGTAGCAGTTGGAGCGTTAGACTGAGAGTGTGGAACCTGGTTCTGGAGAGTAGCAGTTGGAGCGTTGGACTGAGTGTGGAACCCGGTGCTGGAGGATAGCAGTTGGAGCGTTGGACTGAGAGTGTGGAACCCGGTGCTGGAGGGTAGCTGTTGGAGCGTTGGACTGAGAGTGTGGAACCTGGTTCTGGAGGGTAGCAGTTGGAGCCGTTGGACTGAGAGTGTGGAACCCGGTTCTGGAGAGTAGCAGTTGGAGCGTTGGACTGAGAGTGTGGAACCCGGTGCTGGAGAGTAGCAGTTGGTGGGTTGGACTGAGTGTGGAACCCGGTGCTGGAGGGTAGCAGTTGGAGCCGTTGGACTGAGTGTGGAACCCGGTGCTGGAGGGTAGCAGTTGGAGCCGTTGGACTGAGAGTGTGGAACCTGGTTCTGGAGTGTAGCAGTTGGAGCGTTGGACTGAATGTGGAACCCGGTGCTAGAGAGTAGCAGTTGGAGCGTTGGACTGAGAGTGTGGAACCCGGTGCTGGAGAGTAGCAGTTGGAGCGTTGTACTGAGAATGTGGAACCCTATTCTGGAGGGTAGCAGTTGGAGCGTTGGACTGATAAGAGTTTGGAACCCGGTGCTGGAGGGTAGCAGTTGGAGCCGTTGGACTGAGAGTGTGGAACCCGGTTCTGGAGAGTAGCAGTTGGAACGTTGGACTGAGAGTGTGGAACCCGGTGCTGGAGAGTAGCAGTTGGAGCCGTTGGACTGAGAGTGTGGAACGCGGTGCTGGAGAGTAGCAGTTGGAGCTGTTGGACTGAGAGTGTGGAACCCGGTGCTGGAGAGTAGCAGTTGGAGCCGTTGGACTGAGAGTGTGGAACCTGGTTCTGGAGAGTAGCAGTTGGAGCCGTTGGACTGAGAGTGTGGAACCTGGTTCTGGAGGGTAGCAGTTGGAGCCGTTGGACTGAGAGTGTGGAACCCGGTGCTGGAGGGTAGCACTTGGAGCGTTGGACTGAGAGTGTGGAACCTGGTTCTGGAGGGTAGCAGTTGGAGCCGTTGGACTGAGAGTGTGGAACCCGGTTCTGGAGAGTAGCAGTTGGAGCCGTTGGACTGAGTGTGGAACCTGGTTCTGGAGGGTAGCAGTTGGAGCGTTGGACTGAGTGTGGAACCCGGTGCTGGAGGGTAGCAGTTGGAGCGTTGGACTGAGAGTGTGGAACCTGGTTCTGGAGGGTAGCAGTTGGAGCGTTGGACTGAGAGTGTGGAACCCGGTGCTGGAGAGTAGCCGTTGGACTGAGAGTGTGGAACACGGTTCTGGAGGGTAGCAGTTGGAGCGTTGGACTGAGAGTGTGGAACCCGGTTCTGGAGAGTAGCAGTTGGAGCGTTGGACTGAGAGTGTGGAACCCGGTTCTGGAGAGTAGCAGTTGGAACGTTGGACTGAGAGTGTGGAACCCGGTGCTGGAGAGTAGCAGTTGGAGCCGGTGGACTGAGAGTGTGGAACCCGGTGCTGGAGAGTAGCAGTTGGAGCTGTTGGACTGAGAGTGTGGAACCTGGTTCTGGAGGGTAGCAGTTGGAGCCGTTGGACTGAGAGTGTGGAACCCGGTGCTGGAGGGTAGCAGTTGGAGCGTTGGACTGAGTGTGTGGAATCTGGTTCTGGAGGGTAGCAGTTGGAGCCGTTGGACTGAGAGTGTGGAACCCGGTTCTGGAGAGTAGCAGTTGGAGCGTTGGACTGAGAGTGTGGAACCCGGTGCTGGAGAGTAGCAGTTGGAGCCGTTGGACTGTGAGTGTGGAACACTGTTCTGGATGTAGCAGTTGGAGCGTTGGACTGAGAGTGTGGAACCTGGTTCTGGTGAGTAGCAGTTGGAGCGTTGGACTGAGTGTGGAACCTGGTTCTGGAGGGTAGCAGTTGGAGCGTTGGACTGAGTGTGGAACCCGGTTCTGGAGAGTAGCAGTTGGAGCGTTGGACTGAGAGTGTGGAACCCGGTTCTGGAGAGTAGCAGTTGGAGCGTTGGACTGAGTGTGTGGAACCCGGTGCTGGAGAGTAGCGGTTGGAGGGTTGGACTGAGTGTGGAACCCGGTGCTGGAGGGTAGCAGTTGGAGCTGTTGGACTGAGTGTGGAACCCAGTGCTGGAGGGTAGCAGTTGGAGCGTTGGACTGAGTATGGAACCTGGTTCTGGAGGGTAGCAGTTGGAGCGTTGGACTGAGTGTGGAACCCGGTGCTGGAGAGTAGCAGTTGGAGCGTTGGACTGAGAATTTGGAACCCGGTTCTGGAGAGTAGCAGTTCGAGCGTTGGACTGAGTGTGTGGAACCCGGTGCTGGAGAGTAGCAGTTGGAGCCGTTGAACTGAGAGTGTGGAACCCGATGCTGGAGGGTAGCAGTTGGAGCGTGAGACTGAGAGTGTGGAACCCGATGCTGGAGGGTAGCAGTTGGAGCGTTGAACTGAGAGTGTGGAACCTGGTTCTGGTGAGTAGCAGTTGGAGCGTTGGACTGAGTGTGGAACCTGGTTCTGGAGGGTAGCAGTTGGAGCGTTGGACTGAGTGTGGCACCCGGTTCTGGAGGGTAGCAGTTGGAGCGTTGGACTGAGAGTGTGGAACCCGGTTCTGGAGGGTAGCAGTTGGAGCGTTGGACTGAGTGTGGCACCCGGTTCTGGAGGGTAGCAGTTGGAGCGTTGGACTGAGAGTGTGGAACCCGGTTCTGGAGGGTAGCAGTTGGAGCGTTGGACTGAGAGTGTGGAACCCGGTGCTGGAGAGTAGCCGTTGGACTGAGAGTGTAGAACCCGGTGATGAAAGGTAGCAGTTGGAGCGTTGGACAGAGTGTGGAACCCGGTGCTGGAGGGTAGCAGTTGGAGCGTTGGACTGAGTGTGTGGAAACCGGTGCTGGAGATTAGCAGTTGGTGGGTTGGACTGAGTGTGGAACCCGGTGCTGGAGAGTAGCAGTTGGAGCGTTGGACTGAGAGTTTGGAACCCGGTGCTGGAGAGTAGCAGTTGGAGCCGTTGAACTGAGAGTGTGGAACCCGGTGCTGGAGAGTAGCCGTTGGACTGAGAGTGTGGAACACGGTTCTGGAGGGTAGCTGTTGGAGCGTTGGACTGAGAGTGTGGAACCTGGTTCTGGAGAGTAGCAGTTGGAGCCGTTGGACTGAGTGTGGAACCCGGTGCTGGAGGATAGCAGTTGGAGCGTTGGACTGAGAGTGTGGAACCCGTTCTGGAGGGTAGCAGTTGGAGCCGTTGGACTGAGTGTGGAACCCGGTGCTGGAGGGTAGCAGTTGGAACGTTGGACTGAGAGTGTGGAACCCGGTGCTGGAGAGTAGCAGTTGGAGCGTTGGACTGAGAGTGTGCAACCCGGTTCTGGAGAGTAGCAGTTGGAACGTTGGACTGAGAGTGTGGAACCCGGTGCTGGAGAGTAGCAGTTGGAGCCGTTGGACTGAGAGTGTGGAACCTGGTTCTGGTGAGTAGCAGTTGGAGCGTTGGACTGAGTGTGGAACCTGGTTCTGGAGGGTAGCAGTTGGAGCGTTGGAATGAGTGTGGAACCCGGTTCTGGAGGGTAGCAGTTGGAGCGTTGGACTGAGAGTGTGGAACCCGGTTCTGGAGGGTAGCAGTTGGAGCGTTGGACTGAGAGTGTGGAACCCGGTGCTGGAGAGTAGCAGTTGGAGCCGTTGGACTGTGAGTGTGGAACACTGTTCTGGATGTAGCAGTTGGAGCGTTGGACTGAGAGTGTGGAACCTGGTTCTGGTGAGTAGCAGTTGGAGCGTTGGACTGAGTGTGGAACCTGGTTCTGGAGGGTAGCAGTTGGAGCGTTGGACTGAGTGTGGAACCCGGTTCTGGAGGGTAGCAGTTGGAGCCGTTGGACTGAGAGTGTGGAACCCGGTGCTGGAGAGTAGCAGTTGGAGCGTTGTACTGAGAGTGTGGAACCCGGTTCTGGAGAGTAGCAGTTGGAGTGTTGGACTGAGAGTGTGGAACCCGGTGCTGGCATGGAGCAGTTGGAGCGTTGGACTGAGAGTGTGGAACCCGGTTCTGGAGCGTAGCAGTTGGAGCGTTGGACTGAGTGTGGTACCTGGTTCTGGAGGGTAGCAGTTGGAGCGTTGGACTGAGAGTGTGGATCCCGGTTCTGGAGCGTAGCAGTTGGAGCGTTGGACTGAGTGTGGAACCCGGTGCTGGAGAGTAGCAGTTGGAGCGTTGGACTGAGAGTTTGGAACCCGGTGCTGGAGAGTAGCAGTTGGAGCCGTTGAACTGAGAGTGTGGAACCCGATGCTGGAGGGTAGCTTTTGGAGCGTGGGACTGAGAGTGTGGAACCCGGTTCTGGAGAGTAGCAGTTGGAGCGTTGGACTGAGAGTGTGGAACCTGGTTCTGGTGAGTAGCAGTTGGAGCGTTGGACTGAGTGTGGAACCTGGTTCTGGAGGGTAGCAGTTGGAGCGTTGGACTGAGTGTGGAACCCGGTTCTGGAGGGTAGCAGTTGGAGCGTTGGACTGAGAGTGTGGAACCCGGTTCTGGAGGGTAGCAGTTGGAGCGTTGGACTGAGAGTGTGGAACCCGGTGCTGGAGAGTAGCCGTTGGACTGAGAGTGTGGAACACGGTTCTGGAGGGTAGCAGTTGGAGCGTTGGACTGAGAGTGTGGAACCTGGTTCTGGAGAGTAGCAGTTGGAGCGTTGGACTGAGAGTGTGGAACCCGGTTCTGGAGGGTAGCAGTTGGAGCGTTGGACTGAGAGTGTGGAACCCGGTGCTGGAGGGTAGCTGTTGCAGCGTTGGACTGAGAGTGTGGAACCTGGTTCTGGAGAGTAGCAGTTGGAGCCGTTGGACTGAGTGTGGAACCCGGTGCTGGAGGATAGCAGTTGGAGCGTTGGACTGAGAGTGTGGAACCCGTTCTGGAGGGTAGCAGTTGGAGCCGTTGGACTGAGTGTGGAACCCGGTGCTGGAGGGTAGCAGTTGGAGCCGTTGGACTGAAAGTGTGGAACCCGGTGCTGGAGAGTAGCAGTTGGAGCGTTGTACTGAGAGTGTGGAACCCTGTTCTGGAGGGTAGCAGTTGGAGCGTTGGACTGATAAGAGTTTGGAACCCGGTGCTGGAGGGTAGCAGTTGGAGCCGTTGGACTGAGAGTGTGGAACCCGGTGCTGGAGAGTAGCAGTTGGAGCCGTTGGACTGAGAGTGTGCAACCCGGTTCTGGAGAGTAGCAGTTGGAACGTTGGACTGAGAGTGTGGAACCCGGTGCTGGAGAGTAGCAGTTGGAGCCGTTGGACTGAGAGTGTGCAACCCGGTTCTGGAGAGTAGCAGTTGGAACGTTGGACTGAGAGTGTGGAACCCGGTGCTGGTGAGTAGCAGTTGGAGCTGTTGGACTGAGAGTGTGGAACCCGGTGCTGGAGGGTAGCAGTTGGAGCGTTGGACTGAGTGTGTGGAACCTGGTTCTGGAGGGTAGCAGTTGGAGCCGTTGGACTGAGAGTGTGGAACCCGGTTCTGGAGAGTAGCAGTTGGAGCGTTGGACTGAGAGTGTGGAACCCGGTTCTGGAGGGTAGCAGTTGGAGCGTTGGACTGAGAGTGTGGAACCCGGTTCTGGAGGGTAGCAGTTGGAGCGTTGGACTGAGAGTGTGGAACCCGGTGCTGGAGAGTAGCCGTTGGACTGAGAGTGTGGAACACGGTTCTGGAGGGTAGCAGTTGGAGCGTTAGACTGAGAGTGTGGAACCTGGTTCTGGAGAGTAGCAGTTGGAGCGTTGGACTGAGTGTGGAACCCGGTGCTGGAGGATAGCAGTTGGAGCGTTGGACTGAGAGTGTGGAACCCGGTGCTGGAGGGTAGCTGTTGGAGCGTTGGACTGAGAGTGTGGAACCTGGTTCTGGAGGGTAGCAGTTGGAGCCGTTGGACTGAGAGTGTGGAACCCGGTTCTGGAGAGTAGCAGTTGGAGCGTTGGACTGAGAGTGTGGAACCCGGTGCTGGAGAGTAGCAGTTGGTGGGTTGGACTGAGTGTGGAACCCGGTGCTGGAGGGTAGCAGTTGGAGCCGTTGGACTGAGTGTGGAACCCGGTGCTGGAGGGTAGCAGTTGGAGCCGTTGGACTGAGAGTGTGGAACCTGGTTCTGGAGTGTAGCAGTTGGAGCGTTGGACTGAATGTGGAACCCGGTGCTAGAGAGTAGCAGTTGGAGCGTTGGACTGAGAGTGTGGAACCCGGTGCTGGAGGGTAGCAGTTGGAGCCGTTGGACTGAGTGTGGAACCCGGTTCTGGAGGATAGCAGTTGGAGCGTTGTACTGAGAGTGTGGAACCCTATTCTGGAGGGTAGCAGTTGGAGCGTTGGACTGATAAGAGTTTGGAACCCGGTGCTGGAGGGTAGCAGTTGGAGCCGTTGGACTGAGAGTGTGGAACCCGGTTCTGGAGAGTAGCAGTTGGAACGTTGGACTGAGAGTGTGGAACCCGGTGCTGGAGAGTAGCAGTTGGAGCCGTTGGACTGAGAGTGTGGAACGCGGTGCTGGAGAGTAGCAGTTGGAGCTGTTGGACTGAGAGTGTGGAACCCGGTGCTGGAGAGTAGCAGTTGGAGCCGTTGGACTGAGAGTGTGGAACCTGGTTCTGGAGAGTAGCAGTTGGAGCCGTTGGACTGAGAGTGTGGAACCTGGTTCTGGAGGGTAGCAGTTGGAGCCGTTGGACTGAGAGTGTGGAACCCGGTGCTGGAGGGTAGCACTTGGAGCGTTGGACTGAGAGTGTGGAACCTGGTTCTGGAGGGTAGCAGTTGGAGCCGTTGGACTGAGAGTGTGGAACCCGGTTCTGGAGAGTAGCAGTTGGAGCCGTTGGACTGAGTGTGGAACCTGGTTCTGGAGGGTAGCAGTTGGAGCGTTGGACTGAGTGTGGAACCCGGTGCTGGAGGGTAGCAGTTGGAGCGTTGGACTGAGAGTGTGGAACCTGGTTCTGGAGGGTAGCAGTTGGAGCGTTGGACTGAGAGTGTGGAACCCGGTGCTGGAGAGTAGCCGTTGGACTGAGAGTGTGGAACACGGTTCTGGAGGGTAGCAGTTGGAGCGTTGGACTGAGAGTGTGGAACCCGGTTCTGGAGAGTAGCAGTTGGAGCGTTGGACTGAGAGTGTGGAACCCGGTTCTGGAGAGTAGCAGTTGGAACGTTGGACTGAGAGTGTGGAACCCGGTGCTGGAGAGTAGCAGTTGGAGCCGGTGGACTGAGAGTGTGGAACCCGGTGCTGGAGAGTAGCAGTTGGAGCTGTTGGACTGAGAGTGTGGAACCTGGTTCTGGAGGGTAGCAGTTGGAGCCGTTGGACTGAGAGTGTGGAACCCGGTGCTGGAGGGTAGCAGTTGGAGCGTTGGACTGAGTGTGTGGAACCTGGTTCTGGAGGGTAGCAGTTGGAGCCGTTGGACTGAGAGTGTGGAACCCGGTTCTGGAGAGTAGCAGTTGGAGCGTTGGACTGAGAGTGTGGAACCCGGTGCTGGAGAGTAGCAGTTGGAGCCGTTGGACTGTGAGTGTGGAACACTGTTCTGGATGTAGCAGTTGGAGCGTTGGACTGAGAGTGTGGAACCTGGTTCTGGTGAGTAGCAGTTGGAGCGTTGGACTGAGTGTGGAACCTGGTTCTGGAGGGTAGCAGTTGGAGCGTTGGACTGAGTGTGGAACCCGGTTCTGGAGGGTAGCAGTTGGAGCGTTGGACTGAGAGTGTGGAACCCGGTTCTGGAGGGTAGCAGTTGGAGCGTTGGACTGAGAGTGTGGAACCCGGTGCTGGAGAGTAGCCGTTGGACTGAGAGTGTGGAACACGGTTCTGGAGGGTAGCAGTTGGAGCGTTGGACTGAGAGTGTGGACCTGGTTCTGGAGAGTAGCAGTTGGAGCGTTGGACTGAGAGTGTGGAACCCGGTTCTGGAGGGTAGCAGTTGGAGCGTTGGACTGAGAGTGTGGAACCCGGTGCTGGAGGGTAGCTGTTGGAGCGTTGGACTGAGAGTGTGGAACCTGGTTCTGGAGAGTAGCAGTTGGAGCCGTTGGACTGAGTGTGGAACCCGGTGCTGGAGGATAGCAGTTGGAGCGTTGGACTGAGAGTGTGGAACCCGTTCTGGAGGGTAGCAGTTGGAGCCGTTGGACTGAGTGTGGAACCCGGTGCTGGAGGGTAGCAGTTGGAGCCGTTGGACTGAGAGTTTGGAACCCGGTGCTGGAGGGTAGCAGTTGGAGCCGTTGGACTGAGAGTGTGGAACCCGGTTCTGGAGAGTAGCAGTTGGAGCCGTTGGACTGTGAGTGTGGAACACTGTTCTGGATGTAGCAGTTGGAGCGTTGGACTGAGAGTGTGGAACCTGGTTCTGGTGAGTAGCAGTTGGAGCGTTGGACTGAGTGTGGAACCTGGTTCTGGAGGGTAGCAGTTGGAGCGTTGGACTGAGTGTGGAACCCGGTGCTGGAGGGTAGCAGTTGGAGCGTTGGACTGAGAGTGTGGAACCCGGTTCTGGAGGGTAGCAGTTGGAGCGTTGGACTGAGAGTGTGGAACCCGGTGCTGGAGAGTAGCCGTTGGACTGAGAGTGTGGAACACGGTTCTGGAGGGTAGTAGTTGGAGCGTTGGACTGAGAGTGTGGAACCCGGTTCTGGAGAGTAGCAGTTGGAGCGTTGGACTGAGAGTGTGGAACCCGGTGCTGGAGAGTAGCAGTTGGAGCGTTGGACTGAGAGTGTGGAACCCGGTTCTGGAGGGTAGCAGTTGGAGCGTTGGACTGAGAGTGTGGAACCCGGTGCTGGAGGGTAGCTGTTGGAGCGTTGGACTGAGAGTGTGGAACCTGGTTCTGGAGAGTAGCAGTTGGAGCCGTTGGACTGAGTGTGGAACCCGGTGCTGGAGGATAGCAGTTGGAGCGTTGGACTGAGAGTGTGGAACCCGGTGCTGGAGGGTAGCAGTTGGAGCGTTGGACTGAGAGTGTGGAACCTGGTTCTGGAGGGTAGCAGTTGGAGCCGTTGGACTGAGAGTGTGGAACCCGGTTCTGGAGAGTAGCAGTTGGAGCGTTGGACTGAGAGTGTGGAACCCGGTGCTGGAGAGTAGCAGTTGGTGGGTTGGACTGAGTGTGGAACCCGGTGCTGGAGGGTAGCAGTTGGAGCCGTTGGACTGAGTGTGGAACCCGGTGCTGGAGGGTAGCAGTTGGAGCCGTTGGACTGAGAGTTTGGAACCCGGTGCTGGAGGGTAGCAGTTGGAGCCGTTGGACTGAGAGTGTGGAACCGGGTTCTGGAGAGTAGCAGTTGGAGCCGTTGGACTGAGAGTGTAGAACCTGGTTCTGGAGGGTAGCAGTTGGAGCCGTTGGACTGAGAGTGTGGAACCCGGTGCTGGAGGGTAGCAGTTGGAGCGTTGGACTGAGAGTGTGGAACCTGGTTCTGGAGAGTAGCAGTTGGAGCGTTGGACTGAGAGTGTGGAACCCGGTGCTGGAGAGTAGCAGTTGGTGGGTTGGACTGAGTGTGGAACCCGGTGCTGGAGGGTAGCAGTTGGAGCGTTGGACTGAGAGTGTGGAACCCGGTGCTGGAGGGTAGCAGTTGGAGCATTGGACTGAGAGTGTGTAACCTGGTTCTGGAGAGTAGCAGTTGGAGCGTTGGACTGAGTGTGGAACCTGGTTCTGGAGGGTAGCAGTTGGAGCGTTGGACTGAGAGTGTGGAACCTGGTTCTGGAGTGTAGCAGTTGGAGCGTTGGACTGAGTGTGGAACCCGGTGCTAGAGAGTAGCAGTTGGAGCGTTGGACTGAGAGTGTGGAACCCGGTGCTGGAGAGTAGCAGTTGGAGCGTTGTACTGAGAGTGTGGAACCCTGTTCTGGAGGGTAGCAGTTGGAGAGTTGGACTGAGAGTGTGGAACCCGGTTCTGGAGAGTAGCAGTTGGAACGTTGGACTGAGAGTGTGGAACCCGGTGCTGGAGAGTAGCAGTTGGAGCCGTTGGACTGAGAGTGTGGAACCCGGTGCTGGAGAGTAGCAGTTGGAGCTGTTGGACTGAGAGTGTGGAACCCGGTGCTGGAGAGTAGCAGTTGGAGCCGTTGGACTGAGAGTGTGGAACCTGGTTCTGGAGGGTAGCAGTTGGAGCGTTGGACTGAGTGTGGAACCCGGTGCTGGAGGGTAGCAGTTGGAGCGTTGGACTGAGAGTGTGGAACCCGGTTCTGGAGGGTAGCAGTTGGAGCGTTGGACTGAGAGTGTGGAACCCGGTGCTGGAGAGTAGCCGTTGGACTGAGAGTGTGGAACACGGTTCTGGAGGGTAGCAGTTGGAGCGTTGGACTGAGAGTGTGGAACCCGGTTCTGGAGAGTAGCAGTTGGAGCGTTGGACTGAGAGTGTGGAACCCGGTTCTGGAGAGTAGCAGTTGGAACGTTGGACTGAGAGTGTGGAACCCGGTGCTGGAGGGTAGCAGTTGGAGCGTTGGACTGAGTGTGTGGAACCTGGTTCTGGAGGGTAGCAGTTGGAGCCGTTGGACTGAGAGTGTGGAACCCGGTTCTGGAGAGTAGCAGTTGGAGCGTTGGACTGAGAGTGTGGAACCCGTTGCTGGAGAGTAGCAGTTGGAGGCGTTGGACTGTGAGTGTGGAACACTGTTCTGGATGTAGCAGTTGGAGCGTTGGACTGAGAGTGTGGAACCTGGTTCTGGTGAGTAGCAGTTGGAGCGTTGGACTGAGTGTGGAACCTGGTTCTGGAGGGTAGCAGTTGGAGCGTTGGACTGAGTGTGGAACCCGGTTCTGGAGGGTAGCAGTTGGAGCGTTGGACTGAGAGTGTGGAACCCGGTTCTGGAGGGTAGCAGTTGGAGCGTTGGACTGAGAGTGTGGAACCCGGTGCTGGAGAGTAGCCGTTGGACTGAGAGTGTGGAACACGGTTCTGGAGGGTAGCAGTTGGAGCGTTGGACTGAGAGTGTGGAACCTGGTTCTGGAGAGTAGCAGTTGGAGCGTTGGACTGAGAGTGTGGAACCCGGTTCTGGAGGGTAGCAGTTGGAGCGTTGGACTGAGAGTGTGGAACCCGGTGCTGGAGGGTAGCTGTTGGAGCGTTGGACTGAGAGTGTGGAACCTGGTTCTGGAGAGTAGCAGTTGGAGCCGTTGGACTGAGTGTGGAACCCGGTGCTGGAGGATAGCAGTTGGAGCGTTGGACTGAGAGTGTGGAACCCGTTCTGGAGGGTAGCAGTTGGAGCCGTTGGACTGAGTGTGGAACCCGGTGCTGGAGGGTAGCAGTTGGAGCCGTTGGACTGAGAGTTTGGAACCCGGTGCTGGAGGGTAGCAGTTGGAGCCGTTGGACTGAGAGTGTGGAACCCGGTTCTGGAGAGTAGCAGTTGGAGCCGTTGGACTGTGAGTGTGGAACACTGTTCTGGATGTAGCAGTTGGAGCGTTGGACTGAGAGTGTGGAACCTGGTTCTGGTGAGTAGCAGTTGGAGCGTTGGACTGAGTGTGGAACCTGGTTCTGGAGGGTAGCAGTTGGAGCGTTGGACTGAGTGTGGAACCCGGTGCTGGAGGGTAGCAGTTGGAGCGTTGGACTGAGTGTGGAACCCGGTTCTGGAGGGTAGCAGTTGGAGCGTTGGACTGAGAGTGTGGAACCCGCTTCTGGAGAGTAGCAGTTGGAACGTTGGACTGAGAGTGTGGAACCCGGTGCTGGAGAGTAGCAGTTGGAGCCAGTGGACTGAGAGTGTGGAACCCGGTGCTGGAGAGTAGCAGTTGGAGCTGTTGGACTGAGAGTGTGGAACCTGGTTCTGGAGGGTAGCAGTTGGAGCCGTTGGACTGAGAGTGTGGAACCCGGTGCTGGAGGGTAGCAGTTGGAGCGTTGGACTGAGTGTGTGGAACCTGGTTCTGGAGGGTAGCAGTTGGAGCCGTTGGACTGAGAGTGTGGAACCCGGTGCTGGAGAGTAGCAGTTGGAGCCGTTGGACTGTGAGTGTGGAACACTGTTCTGGATGTAGCAGTTGGAGCGTTGGACTGAGAGTGTGGAACCTGGTTCTGGTGAGTAGCAGTTGGAGCGTTGGACTGAGTGTGGAACCTGGTTCTGGAGGGTAGCAGTTGGAGCGTTGGACTGAGTGTGGAACCCGGTTCTGGAGGGTAGCAGTTGGAGCGTTGGACTGAGAGTGTGGAACCCGGTTCTGGAGAGTAGCAGTTGGAGCGTTGGACTGAGAGTGTGGAACCCGGTTCTGGAGGGTAGCAGTTGGAGCGTTGGACTGAGAGTGTGGAACCCGGTGCTGGAGAGTAGCCGTTGGACTGAGAGTGTGGAACACGGTTCTGGAGGGTAGCAGTTGGAGCGTTAGACTTAGAGTGTGGAACCTGGTTCTGGAGAGTAGCAGTTGGAGCGTTGGACTGAGAGTGTGGAACCCGGTTCTGGAGGGTAGCAGTTGGAGCGTTGGACTGAGAGTGTGGAACCCGGTGCTGGAGGGTAGCTGTTGGAGCGTTGGACTGAGAGTGTGGAACCTGGTTCTGGAGAGTAGCAGTTGGAGCCGTTGGACTGAGTGTGGAACCCGGTGCTGGAGGATAGCAGTTGGAGCGTTGGACTGAGAGTGTGGAACCCGTTCTGGAGGGTAGCAGTTGGAGCCGTTGGACTGAGTGTGGAACCCGGTGCTGGAGGGTAGCAGTTGGAGCCGTTGAACTGAGAGTGTGGAACCCGGTGCTGGAGAGTAGCAGTTGGAACGTTGGACTGAGAGTGTGGAACCCGGTGCTGGAGAGTAGCAGTTGGAGCGTTGGACTGAGAGTGTGGAACCCGGTGCTGGAGAGTAGCAGTTGGAGCTGTTGGACTGAGAGTGTGGAACCCGGTGCTGGAGAGTAGCAGTTGGAGCCGTTGGACTGAGAGTGTGGAACCTGGTTCTGGAGAGCAGCAGTTGGAGCCGTTGGACTGAGAGTGTGGAACCTGGTTCTGGAGGGTAGCAGTTGGAGCCGTTGGACTGAGAGTGTGGAACCCGTGCTGGAGGGTAGCAGTTGGAGCGTTGGACTGAGAGTGTGGAACCTGGTTCTGGTGAGTAGCAGTTGGAGCGTTGGACTGAGTGTGGAACCTGGTTCTGGAGGGTAGCAGTTGGAGCGTTGGACTGAGTGTGGAACCCGGTTCTGGAGGGTAGCAGTTGGAGCGTTGGACTGAGAGTGTGGAACCCGGTTCTGGAGGGTAGCAGTTGGAGCGTTGGACTGAGAGTGTTGAACCTGGTTCTGGAGAGTAGCAGTTGGAGCCGTTGGACTGAGAATGTGGAACCTGGTACTGGAGGGTAGCAGTTGGAGCCGTTGGACTGAGAGTGTGGAACCCGGTGCTGGAGGGTAGCAGTTGGACTGAGAGTGTGGAACCTGGTTCTTGAGGGTAGCAGTTGGAGCCGTTGGACTGAGAGTGTGGAACCCGGTTCTGGAGAGTCGCAGTTGGAACGTTGGACTGAGAGTGTGGAACCCGGTGCTGGAGAGTAGCAGTTGGAGCCGTTGGACTGAGAGTGTGGAACCCGGTGCTGGAGAGTAGCAGTTGGAGCTGATGGACTGAGAGTGTGGAACCTGGTTCTGGAGGGTAGCAGTTGGACCGTTGGACTGAGAGTGTGGAACCTGGTTCTGGAGGGTAGCAGTTGGAGCCGTTGGACTGAGAGTGTGGAACCCGGTGCTGGAGGGTAGCAGTTGGAGCGTTGGACTGAGTGTGTGGAACCTGGTTCTGGAGGGTAGCAGTTGGAGCCGTTGGACTGAGAGTGTGGAACCCGGTTCTGGAGAGTAGCAGTTGGAACGTTGGACTGAGAGTGTGGAACCCGGTGCTGGAGAGCAGCAGTTGGAGCCGGTGGACTGAGAGTGTGGAACCCGGTGCTGGAGAGTAGCAGTTGGAGCTGTTGGACTGAGAGTGTGGAACCTGGTTCTGGAGGGTAGCAGTTGGAGCCGTTGGACTGAGAGTGTGGAACCCGGTGCTGGAGGGTAGCAGTTGGAGCATTGGACTGAGTGTGTGGAACCTGGTTCTGGAGGGTAGCAGTTGGAGCCGTTGGACTGAGAGTATGGAACCCGGTTCTGGAGAGTAGCAGTTGGAGTGTTGGACTGAGAGTGTGGAACCCGGTGCTGGAGAGTAGCAGTTGGAGCCGTTGGACTGTGAGTGTGGAACACTGTTCTGGATGTAGCAGTTGGAGCGTTGGACTGAGAGTGTGGAACCTGGTTCTGGTGAGTAGCAGTTGGAGCGTTGGACTGAGTGTGGAACCTGGTTCTGGAGGGTAGCAGTTGGAGCATTGGACTGAGTGTGGAACCCGGTTCTGGAGGGTAGCAGTTGGAGCGTTGGACTGAGAGTGTGGAACCCGGTTCTGGAGGGTAGCAGTTGGAGCGTTGGACTGAGAGTGTGGAACCCGGTGCTGGAGAGTAGCCGTTGGACTGAGAGTGTGGAACACGGTTCTGGAGGGTAGCAGTTGGAGCGTTGGACTGAGAGTGTGGAACCTGGTTCTGGAGAGTAGCAGTTGGAGCGTTGGACTGAGAGTGTGGAACCCGGTTCTGGAGGGTAGCAGTTGGAGCGTTGGACTGAGAGTGTGGAACCCGGTGCTGGAGGGTAGCTGTTGGAGCGTTGGACTGAGAGTGTGGAACCTGGTTCTGGAGAGTAGCAGTTGGAGCCGTTGGACTGAGTGTGGATCCCGGTGCTGGAGGATAGCAGTTGGAGCGTTGGACTGAGAGTTTGGAACCCGGTGCTGGAGGGTAGCAGTTGGAGCCGTTGGACTGAGATTGTGGAACCCGGTTCTGGAGAGTAGCAGTTGGAGTGTTGGACTGAGAGTGTGGAACCCGGTGCTGGAGGGTAGCAGTTGGAGCCGTTGGACTGAGAGTGTGGAACCCGGTGCTGGAGGGTAGCAGTTGGAGCGTTGGACTGAGAGTGTGGAACCTGGTTCTGGTGAGTAGCAGTTGGAGCGTTGGACTGAGTGTGGAACCTGGTTCTGGAGGGTAGCAGTTGGAGCGTTGGACTGAGTGTGGAACCCGGTTCTGGAGGGTAGCAGTTGGAGCGTTGGACTGAGAGTGTGGAACCCGATTCTGGAGGGTAGCAGTTGGAGCGTTGGACTGAGAGTGTGGAACCCGGTGCTGGAGAGTAGCCGTTGGACTGAGAGTGTGGAACACGGTTCTGGAGGGTAGCAGTTGGAGCGTTGGACTGAGAGTGTGGAACCTGGTTCTGGAGAGTAGCAGTTGGAGCGTTGGACTGAGAGTGTGGAACCCGGTTCTGGAGAGTAGCAGTTGGAGCGTTGGACTGAGAGTGTGGAACCCGGTTCTGGAGAGTAGCAGTTGGAACGTTGGACTGAGAGTGTGGAACCCGGTGCTGGAGAGTAGCAGTTGGAGCCGTTGGACTGAGAGTGTGGAACCCGGTGCTGGAGAGTAGCAGTTGGAGCTGATGGACTGAGAGTGTGGAACCTGGTTCTGGAGGGTAGCAGTTGGAGCGTTGGACTGAGAGTGTTGAACCTGGTTCTGGAGAGTAGCAGTTGGAGCCGTTGGACTGAGAGTGTGGAACCTGGTACTGGAGGGTAGCAGTTGGAGCCGTTGGACTGAGAGTGTGGAACCCGGTGCTGGAGGGTAGCAGTTGGAGCGTTGGACTGAGAGTGTGGAACCTGATTCTGGAGGGTAGCAGTTGGAGCCGTTGGACTGAGAGTGTGGAACCCGGTTCTGGAGAGTAGCAGTTGGAACGTTGGACTGAGAGTGTGGAACCCGGTGCTGGAGCGTAGCAGTTGGAGCCATTGGACTGAGAGTGTGGAACCCGGTGCTGGAGAGTAGCAGTTGGAGCTGATGGACTGAGAGTGTGGAACCTGGTTCTGGAGGGTAGCAGTTGGAGCGTTGGACTGAGAGTGTTGAACCTGGTTCTGGAGAGTAGCAGTTGGAGCCGTTGGACTGAGTGTGGAACCTGGTTCTGGAGGGTAGCAGTTGGAGCCGTTGGACTGAGAGTGTGGAACCCGGTGCTGGAGGGTAGCAGTTGGAGCGTTGGACTGAGAGTGTGGAACCTGGTTCTGGAGGGTAGCAGTTGGAGCCGTTGGACTGAGAGTGTGGAACCCGGTTCTGGAGAGTAGCAGTTGGAACGTTGGACTGAGAGTGTGGAACCCGGTGCTGGAGAGTAGCAGTTGGAGCCGGTGGACTGAGAGTGTGGAACCCGGTGCTGGAGAGTAGCAGTTGGAGCTGTTGGACTGAGAGTGTGGAACCTGGTTCTGGAGGGTAGCAGTTGGAGCCGTTGGACTGAGAGTGTGGAACCCGGTGCTGAAGGGTAGCAGTTGGAGCGTTGGACTGAGTGTGTGGAACCTGGTTCTGGAGGGTAGCAGTTGGAGCCGTTGGACTGAGAGTATGGAACCCGGTTCTGGAGAGTAGCAGTTGGAGCGTTGGACTGAGAGTGTGGAACCCGATGCTGGAGAGTAGCAGTTGGAGCCGTTGGACTGTGAGTGTGGAACACTGTTCTGGATGTAGCAGTTGGAGCGTTGGACTGAGAGTGTGGAACCTGGTTCTGGTGAGTAGCAGTTGGAGCGTTGGACTGAGTGTGGAACCTGGTTCTGGAGGGTAGCAGTTGGAGCGTTGGACTGAGTGTGGAACCCGGTTCTGGAGGGTAGCAGTTGGAGCGTTGGACTGAGAGTGTGGAACCCGGTTCTGGAGGGTAGCAGTTGGAGCGTTGGACTGAGAGTGTGGAACCCGGTGCTGGAGAGTAGCCGTTGGACTGAGAGTGTGGAACACGGTTCTGGAGGGTAGCAGTTGGAGCGTTGGACTGAGAGTGTGGAACCTGGTTCTGGAGAGTAGCAGTTGGAGCGTTGGACTGAGAGTGTGGAACCCGGTTCTGGAGGGTAGCAGTTGGAGCGTTGGACTGAGAGTGTGGAACCCGGTGCTGGAGGGTAGCTGTTGGAGCGTTGGACTGAGAGTGTGGAACCTGGTTCTGGAGAGTAGCAGTTGGAGCCGTTGGACTGAGTGTGGATCCCGGTGCTGGAGGATAGCAGTTGGAGCGTTGGACTGAGAGTTTGGAACCCGGTGCTGGAGGGTAGCAGTTGGAGCCGTTGGACTGAGATTGTGGAACCCGGTTCTGGAGAGTAGCAGTTGGAGTGTTGGACTGAGAGTGTGGAACCCGGTGCTGGCATGGAGCAGTTGGAGCCGTTGGACTGAGAGTGTGGAACCCGGTGCTGGAGGGCAGCAGTTGGAGCGTTGGACTGAGTGTGGAACCTGGTTCTGGAGGGTAGCAGTTGGAGCGTTGGACTGAGTGTGGAACCCGGTTCTGGAGGGTAGCAGTTGGAGCGTTGGACTGAGAGTGTGGAACCCGGTTCTGGAGGGTAGCAGTTGGAGCGTTGGACTGAGAGTGTGGAACCCGGTGCTGGAGAGTAGCCGTTGGACTGAGAGTGTGGAACACGGTTCTGGAGGGTAGCAGTTGGAGCGTTGGACTGAGAGTGTGGAACCTGGTTCTGGAGAGTAGCAGTTGGAGCGTTGGACTGAGAGTGTGGAACCCGGTTCTGGAGGGTAGCAGTTGGAGCGTTGGACTGAGAGTGTGGAACCCGGTGCTGGAGGGTAGCTGTTGGAGCGTTGGACTGAGAGTGTGGAACCTGGTTCTGGAGAGTAGCAGTTGGAGCCGTTGGACTGAGTGTGGATCCCGGTGCTGGAGGATAGCAGTTGGAGCGTTGGACTGAGAGTTTGGAACCCGGTGCTGGAGGGTAGCAGTTGGAGCCGTTGGACTGAGATTGTGGAACCCGGTTCTGGAGAGTAGCAGTTGGAGTGTTGGACTGAGAGTGTGGAACCCGGTGCTGGCATGGAGCAGTTGGAGCCGTTGGACTGAGAGTGTGGAACCCGGTGCTGGAGGGCAGCAGTTGGAGCGTTGGACTGAGAGTGTGGAACCTGGTTCTGGTGAGTAGCAGTTGGAGCGTTGGACTGAGTGTGGAACCTGGTTCTGGAGGGTAGCAGTTGGAGCGTTGGACTGAGTGTGGAACCTGGTTCTGGAGGGTAGCAGTTGGAGCGTTGGACTGAGAGTGTGGAACCCGGTTCTGGAGGGTAGCAGTTGGAGCGTTGGACTGAGAGTGTGGAACCCGGTGCTGGAGAGTAGCCGTTGGACTGAGAGTGTGGAACACGGTTCTGGAGGGTAGCAGTTGGAGCGTTGGACTGAGAGTGTGGAACCTGGTTCTGGAGAGTAGCAGTTGGAGCGTTGGACTGAGAGTGTGGAACCCGGTTCTGGAGAGTAGCAGTTGGAGCGTTGGACTGAGAGTGTGGAACCCGGTTCTGGAGAGTAGCAGTTGGAACGTTGGACTGAGAGTGTGGAACCCGGTGCTGGAGAGTAGCAGTTGGAGCCGTTGGACTGAGAGTGTGGAACCCGGTGCTGGAGAGTAGCAGTTGGAGCTGATGGACTGAGAGTGTGGAACCTGGTTCTGGAGGGTAGCAGTTGGAGCGTTGGACTGAGAGTGTTGAACCTGGTTCTGGAGAGTAGCAGTTGGAGCCGTTGGACTGAGAGTGTGGAACCTGGTACTGGAGGGTAGCAGTTGGAGCCGTTGGACTGAGAGTGTGGAACCCGGTGCTGGAGGGTAGCAGTTGGAGCGTTGGACTGAGAGTGTGGAACCTGGTTCTGGAGGGTAGCAGTTGGAGCCGTTGGACTGAGAGTGTGGAACCCGGTTCTGGAGAGTAGCAGTTGGAACGTTGGACTGAGAGTGTGGAACCCGGTGCTGGAGAGTAGCAGTTGGAGCCGTTGGACTGAGAGTGTGGAACCCGGTTCTGGAGAGTAGCAGTTGGAGCTGATGGACTGAGAGTGTGGAACCTGGTTCTGGAGGGTAGCAGTTGGAGCGTTCGACTGAGAGTGTTGAACCTGGTTCTGGAGAGTAGCAGTTGGAGCCGTTGGACTGAGAGTGTGGAACCTGGTTCTGGAGGGTAGCAGTTGGAGCCGTTGGACTGAGAGTGTGGAACCCGGTGCTGGAGGGTAGCAGTTGGAGCGTTGGACTGAGAGTGTGGAACCTGGTTCTGGAGGGTAGCAGTTGGAGCCGTTGGACTGAGAGTGTGGAACCCGGTTGTGGAGAGTAGCAGTTGGAACGTTGGACTGAGAGTGTGGAACCCGGTGCTGGAGAGTAGCAGTTGGAGCCGGTGGACTGAGAGTGTGGAACCCGGTGCTGGAGAGTAGCAGTTGGAGCCGGTGGACTGAGAGTGTGGAACCCGATGCTGGAGAGTAGCAGTTGGAGCCGTTGGACTGTGAGTGTGGAACACTGTTCTGGATGTAGCAGTTGGAGCGTTGGACTGAGAGTGTGGAACCTGGTTCTGGTGAGTAGCAGTTGGAGCGTTGGACTGAGAGTGTGGAACCTGGTTCTGGAGGGTAGCAGTTGGAGCGTTGGACTGAGAGTGTGGAACCCGGTGCTGGAGGGTAGCTGTTGGAGCGTTGGACTGAGAGTGTGGAACCTGGTTCTGGAGAGTAGCAGTTGGAGCCGTTGGACTGAGTGTGGATCCCGGTGCTGGAGGATAGCAGTTGGAGCGTTGGACTGAGAGTTTGGAACCCGGTGCTGGAGGGTAGCAGTTGGAGCCGTTGTACTGAGATTGTGGAACCCGGTTCTGGAGAGTAGCAGTTGGAGTGTTGGACTGAGAGTGTGGAACCCGGTGCTGGCATGGAGCAGTTGGAGCGTTGGACTGAGAGTGTGGAACCCGGTTCTGGAGCGTAGCAGTTGGAGCGTTGGACTGAGTGTGGAACCTGGTTCTGGAGGGTAGCAGTTGGAGCGTTGGACTGAGAGTGTGGAACCCGGTTCTGGAGAGTAGCAGTTGGAGCGTTGGACTGAGAGTTTGGAACCCGGTGCTGGAGAGTAGCAGTTGGAGCCGTTGAACTGAGAGTGTGGAACCCGGTGCTGGAGAGTAGCAGTTGGAACGTTGGACTGAGAGTGTGGAACCCGGTGCTGGAGAGTAGCAGTTGGAGCGTTGGACTGAGAGTGTGGAACCCGGTGCTGGAGAGTAGCAGTTGGAGCTGTTGGACTGAGAGTGTGGAACCCGGTGCTGGAGAGTAGCAGTTGGAGCCGTTGGACTGAGAGTGTGGAACCTGGTTCTGGAGAGCAGCAGTTGGAGCCGTTGGACTGAGAGTGTGGAACCTGGTTCTGGAGGGTAGCAGTTGGAGCCGTTGGACTGAGAGTGTGGAACCCGGTGCTGGAGGGTAGCAGTTGGAGCGTTTGACTGAGAGTGTGGAACCTGGTTCTGGTGAGTAGCAGTTGGAGCGTTGGACTGAGTGTGGAACCTGGTTCTGGAGGGTAGCAGTTGGAGCGTTGGACTGAGTGAGGAACCCGGTTCTGGAGGGTAGCAGTTGGAGCGTTGGACTGAGAGTGTGGAACCCGGTTCTGGAGGGTAGCAGTTGGAGCGTTGGACTGAGAGTGTGGAACCCGGTGCTGGAGAGTAGCCGTTGGACTGAGAGTGTGGAACACGGTTCTGGAGGGTAGCAGTTGGAGCGTTGGACTGAGAGTGTGGAACCTGGTTCTGGAGAGTAGCAGTTGGAGCGTTGGACTGAGAGTGTGGAACCCGGTTCTGGAGAGTAGCAGTTGGAGCGTTGGACTGAGAGTGTGGAACCCGGTTCTGGAGAGTAGCAGTTGGAACGTTGGACTGAGAGTGTGGAACCCGGTGCTGGAGAGTAGCAGTTGGAGCCGTTGGACTGAGAGTGTGGAACCCGGTGCTGGAGAGTAGCAGTTGGAGCTGATGGACTGAGAGTGTGGAACCTGGTTCTGGAGGGTAGCAGTTGGAGCGTTGGACTGAGAGTGTTGAACCTGGTTCTGGAGAGTAGCAGTTGGAGCCGTTGGACTGAGAGTGTGGAACCTGGTTCTGGAGGGTAGCAGTTGGAGCCGTTGGACTGAGAGTGTGGAACCCGGTGCTGGAGGGTAGCAGTTGGAGCGTTGGACTGAGAGTGTGGAACCTGGTTCTGGAGGGTAGCAGTTGGAGCCGTTGGACTGAGAGTGTGGAACCCGGTTCTGGAGAGTAGCAGTTGGAGCGTTGGACTGAGAGTGTGGAACCCGGTGCTGGAGAGTAGCAGTTGGAGCCGTTGGACTGTGAGTGTGGAACACTGTTCTGGATGTAGCAGTTGGAGCGTTGGACTGAGAGTGTGGAACCTGGTTCTGGTGAGTAGCAGTTGGAGCGTTGGACTGAGTGTGGAACCTGGTTCTGGAGGGTAGCAGTTGGAGCGTTGGACTGAGTGTGGAACCCGGTTCTGGAGGGTAGCAGTTGGAGCGTTGGACTGAGAGTGTGGAACCCGGTTCTGGAGGGTAGCAGTTGGAGCGTTGGACTGAGAGTGTGGAACCCGGTGCTGGAGAGTAGCCGTTGGACTGAGAGTATGGAACACGGTTCTGGAGGGTAGCAGTTGGAGCGTTGGACTGAGAGTGTGGAACCCGGTTCTGGAGGGTAGCAGTTGGAGCGTTGGACTGAGAGTGTGGAACCCGGTGCTGGAGAGTAGCCGTTGGACTGAGAGTGTGGAACACGGTTCTGGAGGGTAGCAGTTGGAGCGTTGGACTGAGAGTGTGGAACCTGGTTCTGGAGAGTAGCAGTTGGAGCGTTGGACTGAGAGTGTGGAACCCGGTTCTGGAGAGTAGCAGTTGGAGCGTTGGACTGAGAGTGTGGAACCCGGTTCTGGAGAGTAGCAGTTGGAACGTTGGACTGAGAGTGTGGAACCCGGTGCTGGAGAGTAGCAGTTGGAGCCGTTGGACTGAGAGTGTGGAACCCGGTGCTGGAGAGTAGCAGTTGGAGCTGATGGACTGAGAGTGTGGAACCTGGTTCTGGAGGGTAGCAGTTGGAGCGTTGGACTGAGAGTGTTGAACCTGGTTCTGGAGAGTAGCAGTTGGAGCCGTTGGACTGAGAGTGTGGAACCTGGTTCTGGAGGGTAGCAGTTGGAGCCGTTGGACTGAGAGTGTGGAACCCGGTGCTGGAGGGTAGCAGTTGGAGCGTTGGACTGAGAGTGTGGAACCTGGTTCTGGAGGGTAGCAGTTGGAGCCGTTGGACTGAGAGTGTGGAACCCGGTTCTGGAGAGTAGCAGTTGGAGCGTTGGACTGAGAGTGTGGAACCCGGTGCTGGAGAGTAGCAGTTGGAGCCGTTGGACTGTGAGTGTGGAACACTGTTCTGGATGTAGCAGTTGGAGCGTTGGACTGATAGTGTGGAACCTGGTTCTGGTGAGTAGCAGTTGGAGCGTTGGACTGAGTGTGGAACCTGGTTCTGGAGGGTAGCAGTTGGAGCGTTGGACTGAGTGTGGAACCCGGTTCTGGAGGGTAGCAGTTGGAGCGTTGGACTGAGAGTGTGGAACCCGGTTCTGGAGGGTAGCAGTTGGAGCGTTGGACTGAGAGTGTGGAACCCGGTGCTGGAGAGTAGCCGTTGGACTGAGAGTATGGAACACGGTTCTGGAGGGTAGCAGTTGGAGCGTTGGACTGAGAGTGTGGAACCTGGTTCTGGAGAGTAGCAGTTGGAGCGTTGGACTGAGAGTGTGGAACCCGGTGCTGGAGGGTAGCAGTTGGAGCGTTGGACTGAGAGTGTGGAACCCGGTGCTGGAGAGTAGCCGTTGGACTGAGAGTGTGGAACACGGTTCTGGAGGGTAGCAGTTGGAGCGTTGGACTGAGAGTGTGGAACCTGGTTCTGGAGAGTAGCAGTTGGAGCGTTGGACTGAGAGTGTGGAACCCGGTTCTGGAGAGTAGCAGTTGGAGCGTTGGACTGAGAGTGTGGAACCCGGTTCTGGAGAGTAGCAGTTGGAACGTTGGACTGAGAGTGTGGAACCCGGTGCTGGAGAGTAGCAGTTGGAGCCGTTGGACTGAGAGTGTGGAACCCGGTGCTGGAGAGTAGCAGTTGGAGCTGATGGACTGAGAGTGTGGAACCTGGTTCTGGAGGGTAGCAGTTGGAGCGTTGGACTGAGAGTGTTGAACCTGGTTCTGGAGAGTAGCAGTTGGAGCCGTTGGACTGAGAGTGTGGAACCTGGTACTGGAGGGTAGCAGTTGGAGCCGTTGGACTGAGAGTGTGGAACCCGGTGCTGGAGGGTAGCAGTTGGAGCGTTGGACTGAGAGTGTGGAACCTGATTCTGGAGGGTAGCAGTTGGAGCCGTTGGACTGAGAGTGTGGAACCCGGTTCTGGAGAGTAGCAGTTGGAACGTTGGACTGAGAGTGTGGAACCCGGTGCTGGAGCGTAGCAGTTGGAGCCATTGGACTGAGAGTGTGGAACCCGGTGCTGGAGAGTAGCAGTTGGAGCTGATGGACTGAGAGTGTGGAACCTGGTTCTGGAGGGTAGCAGTTGGAGCGTTGGACTGAGAGTGTTGAACCTGGTTCTGGAGAGTAGCAGTTGGAGCCGTTGGACTGAGTGTGGAACCTGGTTCTGGAGGGTAGCAGTTGGAGCCGTTGGACTGAGAGTGTGGAACCCGGTGCTGGAGGGTAGCAGTTGGAGCGTTGGACTGAGAGTGTGGAACCTGGTTCTGGAGGGTAGCAGTTGGAGCCGTTGGACTGAGAGTGTGGAACCCGGTTCTGGAGAGTAGCAGTTGGAACGTTGGACTGAGAGTGTGGAACCCGGTGCTGGAGAGTAGCAGTTGGAGCCGGTGGACTGAGAGTGTGGAACCCGGTGCTGGAGAGTAGCAGTTGGAGCTGTTGGACTGAGAGTGTGGAACCTGGTTCTGGAGGGTAGCAGTTGGAGCCGTTGGACTGAGAGTGTGGAACCCGGTGCTGAAGGGTAGCAGTTGGAGCGTTGGACTGAGTGTGTGGAACCTGGTTCTGGAGGGTAGCAGTTGGAGCCGTTGGACTGAGAGTATGGAACCCGGTTCTGGAGAGTAGCAGTTGGAGCGTTGGACTGAGAGTGTGGAACCCGATGCTGGAGAGTAGCAGTTGGAGCCGTTGGACTGTGAGTGTGGAACACTGTTCTGGATGTAGCAGTTGGAGCGTTGGACTGAGAGTGTGGAACCTGGTTCTGGTGAGTAGCAGTTGGAGCGTTGGACTGAGTGTGGAACCTGGTTCTGGAGGGTAGCAGTTGGAGCGTTGGACTGAGTGTGGAACCCGGTTCTGGAGGGTAGCAGTTGGAGCGTTGGACTGAGAGTGTGGAACCCGGTTCTGGAGGGTAGCAGTTGGAGCGTTGGACTGAGAGTGTGGAACCCGGTGCTGGAGAGTAGCCGTTGGACTGAGAGTGTGGAACACGGTTCTGGAGGGTAGCAGTTGGAGCGTTGGACTGAGAGTGTGGAACCTGGTTCTGGAGAGTAGCAGTTGGAGCGTTGGACTGAGAGTGTGGAACCCGGTTCTGGAGGGTAGCAGTTGGAGCGTTGGACTGAGAGTGTGGAACCCGGTGCTGGAGGGTAGCTGTTGGAGCGTTGGACTGAGAGTGTGGAACCTGGTTCTGGAGAGTAGCAGTTGGAGCCGTTGGACTGAGTGTGGATCCCGGTGCTGGAGGATAGCAGTTGGAGCGTTGGACTGAGAGTTTGGAACCCGGTGCTGGAGGGTAGCAGTTGGAGCCGTTGGACTGAGATTGTGGAACCCGGTTCTGGAGAGTAGCAGTTGGAGTGTTGGACTGAGAGTGTGGAACCCGGTGCTGGCATGGAGCAGTTGGAGCCGTTGGACTGAGAGTGTGGAACCCGGTGCTGGAGGGCAGCAGTTGGAGCGTTGGACTGAGTGTGGAACCTGGTTCTGGAGGGTAGCAGTTGGAGCGTTGGACTGAGTGTGGAACCCGGTTCTGGAGGGTAGCAGTTGGAGCGTTGGACTGAGAGTGTGGAACCCGGTTCTGGAGGGTAGCAGTTGGAGCGTTGGACTGAGAGTGTGGAACCCGGTGCTGGAGAGTAGCCGTTGGACTGAGAGTGTGGAACACGGTTCTGGAGGGTAGCAGTTGGAGCGTTGGACTGAGAGTGTGGAACCTGGTTCTGGAGAGTAGCAGTTGGAGCGTTGGACTGAGAGTGTGGAACCCGGTTCTGGAGGGTAGCAGTTGGAGCGTTGGACTGAGAGTGTGGAACCCGGTGCTGGAGGGTAGCTGTTGGAGCGTTGGACTGAGAGTGTGGAACCTGGTTCTGGAGAGTAGCAGTTGGAGCCGTTGGACTGAGTGTGGATCCCGGTGCTGGAGGATAGCAGTTGGAGCGTTGGACTGAGAGTTTGGAACCCGGTGCTGGAGGGTAGCAGTTGGAGCCGTTGGACTGAGATTGTGGAACCCGGTTCTGGAGAGTAGCAGTTGGAGTGTTGGACTGAGAGTGTGGAACCCGGTGCTGGCATGGAGCAGTTGGAGCCGTTGGACTGAGAGTGTGGAACCCGGTGCTGGAGGGCAGCAGTTGGAGCGTTGGACTGAGAGTGTGGAACCTGGTTCTGGTGAGTAGCAGTTGGAGCGTTGGACTGAGTGTGGAACCTGGTTCTGGAGGGTAGCAGTTGGAGCGTTGGACTGAGTGTGGAACCTGGTTCTGGAGGGTAGCAGTTGGAGCGTTGGACTGAGAGTGTGGAACCCGGTTCTGGAGGGTAGCAGTTGGAGCGTTGGACTGAGAGTGTGGAACCCGGTGCTGGAGAGTAGCCGTTGGACTGAGAGTGTGGAACACGGTTCTGGAGGGTAGCAGTTGGAGCGTTGGACTGAGAGTGTGGAACCTGGTTCTGGAGAGTAGCAGTTGGAGCGTTGGACTGAGAGTGTGGAACCCGGTTCTGGAGAGTAGCAGTTGGAGCGTTGGACTGAGAGTGTGGAACCCGGTTCTGGAGAGTAGCAGTTGGAACGTTGGACTGAGAGTGTGGAACCCGGTGCTGGAGAGTAGCAGTTGGAGCCGTTGGACTGAGAGTGTGGAACCCGGTGCTGGAGAGTAGCAGTTGGAGCTGATGGACTGAGAGTGTGGAACCTGGTTCTGGAGGGTAGCAGTTGGAGCGTTGGACTGAGAGTGTTGAACCTGGTTCTGGAGAGTAGCAGTTGGAGCCGTTGGACTGAGAGTGTGGAACCTGGTACTGGAGGGTAGCAGTTGGAGCCGTTGGACTGAGAGTGTGGAACCCGGTGCTGGAGGGTAGCAGTTGGAGCGTTGGACTGAGAGTGTGGAACCTGGTTCTGGAGGGTAGCAGTTGGAGCCGTTGGACTGAGAGTGTGGAACCCGGTTCTGGAGAGTAGCAGTTGGAACGTTGGACTGAGAGTGTGGAACCCGGTGCTGGAGAGTAGCAGTTGGAGCCGTTGGACTGAGAGTGTGGAACCCGGTTCTGGAGAGTAGCAGTTGGAGCTGATGGACTGAGAGTGTGGAACCTGGTTCTGGAGGGTAGCAGTTGGAGCGTTCGACTGAGAGTGTTGAACCTGGTTCTGGAGAGTAGCAGTTGGAGCCGTTGGACTGAGAGTGTGGAACCTGGTTCTGGAGGGTAGCAGTTGGAGCCGTTGGACTGAGAGTGTGGAACCCGGTGCTGGAGGGTAGCAGTTGGAGCGTTGGACTGAGAGTGTGGAACCTGGTTCTGGAGGGTAGCAGTTGGAGCCGTTGGACTGAGAGTGTGGAACCCGGTTGTGGAGAGTAGCAGTTGGAACGTTGGACTGAGAGTGTGGAACCCGGTGCTGGAGAGTAGCAGTTGGAGCCGGTGGACTGAGAGTGTGGAACCCGGTGCTGGAGAGTAGCAGTTGGAGCCGGTGGACTGAGAGTGTGGAACCCGATGCTGGAGAGTAGCAGTTGGAGCCGTTGGACTGTGAGTGTGGAACACTGTTCTGGATGTAGCAGTTGGAGCGTTGGACTGAGAGTGTGGAACCTGGTTCTGGTGAGTAGCAGTTGGAGCGTTGGACTGAGAGTGTGGAACCTGGTTCTGGAGGGTAGCAGTTGGAGCGTTGGACTGAGAGTGTGGAACCCGGTGCTGGAGGGTAGCTGTTGGAGCGTTGGACTGAGAGTGTGGAACCTGGTTCTGGAGAGTAGCAGTTGGAGCCGTTGGACTGAGTGTGGATCCCGGTGCTGGAGGATAGCAGTTGGAGCGTTGGACTGAGAGTTTGGAACCCGGTGCTGGAGGGTAGCAGTTGGAGCCGTTGTACTGAGATTGTGGAACCCGGTTCTGGAGAGTAGCAGTTGGAGTGTTGGACTGAGAGTGTGGAACCCGGTGCTGGCATGGAGCAGTTGGAGCGTTGGACTGAGAGTGTGGAACCCGGTTCTGGAGCGTAGCAGTTGGAGCGTTGGACTGAGTGTGGAACCTGGTTCTGGAGGGTAGCAGTTGGAGCGTTGGACTGAGAGTGTGGAACCCGGTTCTGGAGAGTAGCAGTTGGAGCGTTGGACTGAGAGTTTGGAACCCGGTGCTGGAGAGTAGCAGTTGGAGCCGTTGAACTGAGAGTGTGGAACCCGGTGCTGGAGAGTAGCAGTTGGAACGTTGGACTGAGAGTGTGGAACCCGGTGCTGGAGAGTAGCAGTTGGAGCGTTGGACTGAGAGTGTGGAACCCGGTGCTGGAGAGTAGCAGTTGGAGCTGTTGGACTGAGAGTGTGGAACCCGGTGCTGGAGAGTAGCAGTTGGAGCCGTTGGACTGAGAGTGTGGAACCTGGTTCTGGAGAGCAGCAGTTGGAGCCGTTGGACTGAGAGTGTGGAACCTGGTTCTGGAGGGTAGCAGTTGGAGCCGTTGGACTGAGAGTGTGGAACCCGGTGCTGGAGGGTAGCAGTTGGAGCGTTTGACTGAGAGTGTGGAACCTGGTTCTGGTGAGTAGCAGTTGGAGCGTTGGACTGAGTGTGGAACCTGGTTCTGGAGGGTAGCAGTTGGAGCGTTGGACTGAGTGAGGAACCCGGTTCTGGAGGGTAGCAGTTGGAGCGTTGGACTGAGAGTGTGGAACCCGGTTCTGGAGGGTAGCAGTTGGAGCGTTGGACTGAGAGTGTGGAACCCGGTGCTGGAGAGTAGCCGTTGGACTGAGAGTGTGGAACACGGTTCTGGAGGGTAGCAGTTGGAGCGTTGGACTGAGAGTGTGGAACCTGGTTCTGGAGAGTAGCAGTTGGAGCGTTGGACTGAGAGTGTGGAACCCGGTTCTGGAGAGTAGCAGTTGGAGCGTTGGACTGAGAGTGTGGAACCCGGTTCTGGAGAGTAGCAGTTGGAACGTTGGACTGAGAGTGTGGAACCCGGTGCTGGAGAGTAGCAGTTGGAGCCGTTGGACTGAGAGTGTGGAACCCGGTGCTGGAGAGTAGCAGTTGGAGCTGATGGACTGAGAGTGTGGAACCTGGTTCTGGAGGGTAGCAGTTGGAGCGTTGGACTGAGAGTGTTGAACCTGGTTCTGGAGAGTAGCAGTTGGAGCCGTTGGACTGAGAGTGTGGAACCTGGTTCTGGAGGGTAGCAGTTGGAGCCGTTGGACTGAGAGTGTGGAACCCGGTGCTGGAGGGTAGCAGTTGGAGCGTTGGACTGAGAGTGTGGAACCTGGTTCTGGAGGGTAGCAGTTGGAGCCGTTGGACTGAGAGTGTGGAACCCGGTTCTGGAGAGTAGCAGTTGGAGCGTTGGACTGAGAGTGTGGAACCCGGTGCTGGAGAGTAGCAGTTGGAGCCGTTGGACTGTGAGTGTGGAACACTGTTCTGGATGTAGCAGTTGGAGCGTTGGACTGAGAGTGTGGAACCTGGTTCTGGTGAGTAGCAGTTGGAGCGTTGGACTGAGTGTGGAACCTGGTTCTGGAGGGTAGCAGTTGGAGCGTTGGACTGAGTGTGGAACCCGGTTCTGGAGGGTAGCAGTTGGAGCGTTGGACTGAGAGTGTGGAACCCGGTTCTGGAGGGTAGCAGTTGGAGCGTTGGACTGAGAGTGTGGAACCCGGTGCTGGAGAGTAGCCGTTGGACTGAGAGTATGGAACACGGTTCTGGAGGGTAGCAGTTGGAGCGTTGGACTGAGAGTGTGGAACCCGGTTCTGGAGGGTAGCAGTTGGAGCGTTGGACTGAGAGTGTGGAACCCGGTGCTGGAGAGTAGCCGTTGGACTGAGAGTGTGGAACACGGTTCTGGAGGGTAGCAGTTGGAGCGTTGGACTGAGAGTGTGGAACCTGGTTCTGGAGAGTAGCAGTTGGAGCGTTGGACTGAGAGTGTGGAACCCGGTTCTGGAGAGTAGCAGTTGGAGCGTTGGACTGAGAGTGTGGAACCCGGTTCTGGAGAGTAGCAGTTGGAACGTTGGACTGAGAGTGTGGAACCCGGTGCTGGAGAGTAGCAGTTGGAGCCGTTGGACTGAGAGTGTGGAACCCGGTGCTGGAGAGTAGCAGTTGGAGCTGATGGACTGAGAGTGTGGAACCTGGTTCTGGAGGGTAGCAGTTGGAGCGTTGGACTGAGAGTGTTGAACCTGGTTCTGGAGAGTAGCAGTTGGAGCCGTTGGACTGAGAGTGTGGAACCTGGTTCTGGAGGGTAGCAGTTGGAGCCGTTGGACTGAGAGTGTGGAACCCGGTGCTGGAGGGTAGCAGTTGGAGCGTTGGACTGAGAGTGTGGAACCTGGTTCTGGAGGGTAGCAGTTGGAGCCGTTGGACTGAGAGTGTGGAACCCGGTTCTGGAGAGTAGCAGTTGGAGCGTTGGACTGAGAGTGTGGAACCCGGTGCTGGAGAGTAGCAGTTGGAGCCGTTGGACTGTGAGTGTGGAACACTGTTCTGGATGTAGCAGTTGGAGCGTTGGACTGATAGTGTGGAACCTGGTTCTGGTGAGTAGCAGTTGGAGCGTTGGACTGAGTGTGGAACCTGGTTCTGGAGGGTAGCAGTTGGAGCGTTGGACTGAGTGTGGAACCCGGTTCTGGAGGGTAGCAGTTGGAGCGTTGGACTGAGAGTGTGGAACCCGGTTCTGGAGGGTAGCAGTTGGAGCGTTGGACTGAGAGTGTGGAACCCGGTGCTGGAGAGTAGCCGTTGGACTGAGAGTATGGAACACGGTTCTGGAGGGTAGCAGTTGGAGCGTTGGACTGAGAGTGTGGAACCTGGTTCTGGAGAGTAGCAGTTGGAGCGTTGGACTGAGAGTGTGGAACCCGGTGCTGGAGGGTAGCTGTTGGAGCGTTGGACTGAGAGTGTGGAACCTGGTTCTGGAGAGTAGCAGTTGGAGCCGTTGGACTGAGTGTGGAACCCGGTGCTGGAGGATAGCAGTTGGAGCGTTGGACTGAGAGTGTGGAACCCGTTCTGGAGGGTAGCAGTTGGAGCCGTTGGACTGAGTGTGGAACCCGGTGCTGGAGGGTAGCAGTTGGAGCCGTTGGACTGAGAGTGTGGAACCCGGTGCTGGAGAGTAGCAGTTGGAGCGTTGTACTGAGAGTGTGGAACCCTGTTCTGGAGGGTAGCAGTTGGAGCGTTGGACTGATAAGAGTTTGGAACCCGGTGCTGGAGGGTAGCAGTTGGAGCCGTTGGACTGAGAGTGTGGAACCCGGTTCTGGAGAGTAGCAGTTGGAGCGTTGGACTGAGAGTGTGGAACCCGGTGCTGGAGAGTAGCAGTTGGAACGTTGGACTGAGAGTGTGGAACCCGGTGCTGGAGAGTAGCAGTTGGAGCGTTGGACTGAGAGTGTGGAACCCGGTGCTGGCATGGAGCAGTTGGAGCGTTGGACTGAGAGTGTGGAACCCGGTTCTGGAGCGTAGCAGTTGGAGCGTTGGACTGAGAGTGTGGAACCCGGTGCTGGAGAGTAGCAGTTGGAACGTTGGACTGAGAGTGTGGAACCCGGTGCTGGAGAGTAGCAGTTGGAGCGTTGGACTGAGAGTGTGCAACCCGGTTCTGGAGAGTAGCAGTTGGAACGTTGGACTGAGAGTGTGGAACCCGGTGCTGGAGAGTAGCAGTTGGAGCCGTTGGACTGAGAGTGTGGAACCCGGTGCTGGAGAGTAGCAGTTGGAGCCGTTGGACTGAGAGTGTGGAACCCGGTGCTGGAGAGTAGCAGTTGGAGCTGTTGGACTGAGAGTGTGGAACCCGGTGCTGGAGAGTAGCAGTTGGAGCCGTTGGACTGAGAGTGTGGAACCTGGTTCTGGAGAGTAGCAGTTGGAGCCGTTGGACTGAGAGTGCGTAACCCGGTGCTGGAGGGTAGCAGTTGGAGCGTTGGACTGAGAGTGTGGAACCTGGTTCTGGAGGGTAGCAGTTGGAGCCGTTGGACTGAGAGTGTGGAACCCGGTTCTGGAGAGTAGCAGTTGGAGTTGGTAAGTTTTTTGTTATCTTACAACACACCTCATGCAACCACTGGGGTCATGCCTACAGATATGTTAATGCATTGGCGCCTGAGTTGCCGTTTAGATTTAGTGTTCCCAAATTTATCGGGAGGGTGGAGGTTAGGTAAGCCTTTCAAGAAAGGGTATCACGACTCTTAACCACTGCGCCACCCTAGATTGTTTCATGTTGACAACCGCGTTTTCGCAAGGAATTTTGGTGGAGGGTATACCTGGGTGCCAGGGAGAGCATTGAAGAAGACAGGATCTGTCTCGTATGCGATGGAGACACAGGGCTGTTGAGTAATGAAGCATGTCAACCACTTACGCAAGAGAGTAAAGAAAACTCCAGGAGACTACCAAGCCCCATAACAGTGATTTCTATGCCCTCAGTGGGGCCATATCAGCTTTTGGCTTCAATGGCTTCAGTAGAAGCAGGGCCTGGCAAAGGCTTGGCTGCAGAGGTGGTCAGCTCACCTGCTGTGCCAAGGGAGACTGTGTCGTCGGCTGCTGAAGTACCCCTGACAGGGTTGCAGCATTCCACAAGGATCCAGAAGTCTCTGGACAGATTGACGTTTAGACGTTATGTCTTTCCCTGGTGTTCCTTCTATAATTCTCCCCGTGTCTGCCTGGGTTTCTTCCGGGTGCTCCGGTTTCCTCCCACAGTCCAAAGATATGCAGGTTAGGTAGATTGGCCATGTTAAATTGCCCCTTAGTGTCCAACGGTTAGGTTAGGTAGGTAACGGTACGGGAATTGGGCCTAGGTATGGTGCGCCTTCGGAGGGCCAGTGCAGACCCAATGGGCTGAATGGCCTCCTTCTGCAGTGCAGATAATCTCTAGTGTAGAAGGAGGTCATTCAGCCCATTGGATCTGCACTGCCTTCCGAAGGTGCACCATACCTAGGCCCAATTCCCGTACCCTGTTACCTACCTAACCTAACCGTTGGACACTAATGGGCAATTTATCATGGCCAATCCACCTAACCTGCACATCTTTGGACCGTGGGAGGAAACCGGAGCCCCCAGAGGAAACCCACGCAGGCATGGGGAGAACGTGCAGACTCCGCACAAACCGTGACCCAAGCCGGGAATCGAACCTGGGACCCTGGAGCTGTGAAGAAACTGTGCTAACCAGCAGGTGTGCTATTGTGCTTCATCATGTGAAGTTAACCTCACCAGGAACGTGAACTAAGCATCGATTTTCAGCATGACCTCAGTGAAGGAATATCTCATTGGACTTTGATTATGGGCTCTGGATCCACGTGAAACAAGAAGTGGCCTTTGCCCGATAAAGCTTTATTTTCTCTATCCCTCTTTTACTATATGAGTGCACAGGGGGCTACATGGCAACCCCTCTCCCGTGTCTTTTGTGTGCAAACCCTTTGAGTTCATCCTATCTAGAGTTTGCTGTAGGGTTATTAATAGAAACACCAAACATGAGGGGTTGGGAAATATGACAATGTTGTTAGGGAAATATGACAATATTGTTAAAGGGGGAAGCAAATCAAAACACCTTTCTGTTGATGGATGGTGAGAGTAGAAAGTAGGGCTGTTTAAATTAAACCCCGCTTAATTGAGGAATAAAATATTAGATTGGACAGTGGGAGAATTCCCCTATTCTCCTTTGAAATAGTGTCACATATGTTTTTATGCTCATCTTAGACAGCTCATCTGAAAGACAGCCCTTGCAGCTGTCCCTCGGAGAACCGGCGTGTTACCCAGACTGTGAACTAAATTCTCTGCAGTTGCACTTGAACCCACAACTATTTTGTGGACCACGATGGCCCTTGATCAAAGTGTGATTAGGCAACTCGTCTCAGATAGTCACAAAGTCAGTAATAGTAATAATCTTTATTATTGGTGTCACAAGTAGGCTTACATTAACACTGCAATGAAGTTACTGTGAAAAGCCCCCAGTCGTCACATTCGGGCGCGTGATCGGGTACACAGTGGGAGAATTCAGAATGTCCAAACCTAATAAGCGCAACTTTCGGGACTTGTGGGAGGAAACCGGAGCACCCGGAGGAAACCCACATAGATACGGGGAGAATGCGGAGGCTCCGCACAGACAGTGACCCAAGCTGGGAATTGAATCCTGGTCCCCGGCGCTGTGAACCAACAGTGCTAACCACTGTGTAACCATGCCACCCATCGTCACTTATGTTAGCAATCAGGTAGCTTGTACTCGACCTGCCAGTGACAGAGGAAGGCCGTCCCACCTTGCCAGATCGACTTTCACTCTCCCCACCAAACTAGTGATGTTGTACCTGCGAAGCCTCCCCCACTCCCGGGCAACCTGCACACCCAGATACCTAAAACGAGTCCCTGCTCTACGGAATGGCAGCCCCCCCCCTCCCCTGCCCCCACCCCCGGCCGAGACACCACTAAGTACTCACTCTTGTCCAGGTTCAACTTGTACCGCGAGAAAGACCCAAATACCCGCAGTAGGTCCAATATTCCTCCTATCGACGCATTCGGCTCCGACACATACAGCAGCAAGTCGTCGGCATATAAGGACACCCTATGCTCTATCCCCCCACCGCACTATTCCTTTCCATGCTCCTGAACTTCTCAATGCGATGGCCAACGGCTCAATCGCAAGTGCAAACAGCAGGGGGGACATAGGACATCCCTGTCTCGTCCCACAGTGGAGAGAAAAGTATCTCTAACTGATATTTTTGTGCGGACACTCTCCTTCGGCTCCTTATATAATAGCTTTACCCAGTTCACAAACCTTGGTCCAATCCCAAACCGCTCCAGCAGTGCCATCAGGTACCCCCATTCTAACGACTTCTCGGCGTCCAATGCCACAACTACCTCTGTTTCCTTCCCTTCCGCCGGTGCCATAACAACGTTCAAAACCCTCCTAATGTTCGAAAACAGCTGCCTCCCTTTCACGAACCCCGTCTGATCCTCCCCTATCACCTTCGGAAGGCACCCCTCCAGCCTACCCGCCAGTATCTTCGCCAACACTTTTGCGTCCACATTCAGAAGTGATATGGGCCGATACGACCCACACTCCGTCGGATCCTTATCTTTTTTTAGCAACAGTGAAATCGATGCCTGCCCCAAGGTTTGGGGCAACACCCCCTTCCCTATCGCCTCCTCAAACATCCCCACCATCAGGGGTGCCAACCTATCCTTAAATTTTTTATAATATTCCACCGGAAACCCATCCGGCCCTGCCACCTTCCCTGACTGCATCCTCCCAATCGCATCCTTTATCTCCTGCTCCACTATTGCTCCTTCTAATGTAGCCCTGTCCCCCTCCCCTAGCCTCGGGTACTCCAACCCATCGAGAAATTCCTGCATCTCACGGTCTCCCCCGGGTGGCTCTGACTTGCACAACCTCTCATAAAACTCCTCAAAAACCTTGTTAATCAGCACTGGAGCCACCACTAACTTCCCTGCCCTATCCCTCACCTGAAGAATTTCCCTTGCCGCTGCCTCCCTCCAGAGCTGACCTGCTTATCTCCATGTTCATAAACTGCACCCTTGCTCGTCTCAGTTGGCACACCGCCTTCCTGGTGGACAGTCGGTCGAAGCTCGCATGTAGTTCCTTCCTCTTTTCCAGCTTCGCCGGGTCCCCATCCTCTGCATACCTCCTATCTACCTCCAACATCTCACCTATTACCCTCTGCCACTCCAACCTCTCCTCTTTGTCCACCCTGGCCTTAAACAAAATTACCTCACCCCTCACCACCGCCTTTAGAGCCTCCCAGCCGACTGCCTTCGACACCTCACCCGTACAATTGAAACCTACATATTCCTTAATTACCTTTTCAATTTTCTCACAGAACACTTGGTTCCCCAAAAGCCCCACATCCAGTTTCCACCCCGGTCTCTGCGCTGCCCCCTTCTCCAGCACCATATCCACCCAATGTGGACCGTGATCTGACACTGCAATTGCAGAGTATTCCGACCCCTTGATTCCAGCCAGCAAAGCCTTCCCCACCACAAAAAAGTCGATCCACGAGTATACCTTATGGACTGCTGAGAAAAACGAGTACTCCTGTTCCCATGGGTGCAGGAAGCTCCAAGGGTCCACCCCTCCCATTTCCACCATTAGCCCAGCCAGCGACTTCGCCCCCCCTGATGGGACCAGCGAGCGCGGCCGTGATCTGTCCAACCTTGGCTCCTGCACCAAGTTCCAGTCCCCCCCCCACAATCAGCTCATGCATGTCCAAGTCGGGAATAGCCCCAAACACCTTCCTCGCGAATCCCACATCGTCCCATTTGGGACCGTATACACTTAACAGCGCCACTAATCTCCCCTCCAGCGCCCCTGCCACAATCACATATCTACCCCCCTGATCTGCTACCACCACCTCCATCTGGAAGCGTACCCTTTTGCTGACCAACACCGCTACCCCTCGAGCCATTCCATCAAATCCGGAGTGAAACACTTGGCTAACCCAGCCCTTTTTATGTCTCACCTGGTCCTTCACCCTCAAGTGAGTCTCCTGCAGCATTGCTACATCGGCTTTCAAACTTTTAAGATGTGCAAGCACCCTTGACCGGACCTCCTAACCCTCTCACGTTCCACGTGACTATCCTTACTGGGGGACTCACCCCCCCCCCCCCCACCTTACTTATCCTCCATCGCCATACCACCGGGCCCTGCCCCATAAGCCTGACCCGCCCCTGTCCATTGTTAACATCGAACCCCCCCCCCTACAAAAACATCCCCCAACATCCATCCCTCCGTCCCCTCTTGCTCGCCTCGTAGGCCCATTGAAGCCTGCTATCCAGGCTCCAACGTCCGCAGCCGCCCTCTCACCTCACCCCCGTTCACTAACTGACTTTAGTTAGTTAGCGTGGGTGGCTCCCCCCGCCAAGACCTCTCGCCCCCTTCCACCCAGTCCCAGAGAAAGAAACTCCAAAACAAACCCAACAATCCAACCCCTACAATTCACTAACATAACATTTAACCGTCGCAACACAGAACGCCATTAACTTAAAACTCTGTGACAATGCAAAAAGAAGTAAATTTCAATACAAATCAGTAAAAAGAAAGTTGTAACATTTGTACATTTTCCAGCCGCTCAAACACAGTCCGCAGTCTCTCTTCCAGTTCCGCTCTTCACGTCTGTCCCAAGCCTTCTGCCCTCACGAACACGTCAGCCGCCTCCGCTGTCCCAAAATAAAAGTCTTTGGCGTTATATGTTGCTCTCAACTTCGCCGGGTACACCACACCAAATCACACCCCCTTCTTGCACAAAGCCGCCTTCACTCGCCCAAACGCTGCTCGTCTTTTTGCCAACTCCACCGTCCAGTCCTGGTAGATCCGAACTGCAGTACCATCCCACAGCACCTCACGCTCCTGCTTCGCCCAGCTTAATACTTTCTCCTTCATGCAAAACTTATGGAAGCAGATAATTACTGCCTTTGGCGGCTCGTTCACTTTGGGCTTCGGCCTTAATGACCGATGAGCTCGGTCTAGTTCGTACAGGGTGGGGCTCTCACCCTCCCCCATTAGCTCTGCCAACTTCTTAGCGAAGTATTGCATTGGCCTTGAGCCCTCTGTCCCTTCGGGCAAGCCCACAATTCTCAAATTGTGCCACCTTGAGCGGTTTTCCAAGTCTTCCAGCTTTGCTCGGAGACCTCTGTTAACCTCCACCACCCTCCGCAGCTCGTCCCCCATCGAGGTGACCTGGTCGCTGTGTCGTGTCACGGCCTCCTCCACCTCCTTCATCTTCTCGCCCTGCTCTCTCACCTCGGCCGATGCCTTTGCCACCTCCACCCTCATCAGGCCGATTGCCTCATCCACCAATGACATAACACAACCGCCGTCTCTTTCCTCAAGGCCTCCATGTGCCTCACAAACTGTTTTTCCAGCTCCACCGCCATCACCTCGATCAGCTTCTCCACTGTAAGTAGTGCGGCCCCGCCTTGCAGTTCGGCTTCCACCATCCTGTCAACACTTTTGCTCGTCTTCTCCTTCGGCGGCGAACCCGCGTTTCCTCCTTTCTTCGACGCTGCTCTTCACATCTTTTAGCGGCTTATTTTTTTTTTTCCCTTTCTTTTCTCCTCTCTCCCCCTTCACCCTCCTGCCCTTCATCAATCTGACATTCTTTTTTTTTGAAAAAAAAAGGGGAGAGAAAAAAAAGCTTTCACCAAACCTCCTTAAACCTTCTTTCTTTCTCCTCTGCATTCACCCAGAGCTCCCCTGGACCAGGCTTCAACCTTCTTTCTTCTTCCTAGGTGGAAGCCATCCGATGTGGAGCCTCCCTACATAGTGCCCTGGCCTCGGGCCTGCCGCCTCGGCCTCCTCGTAGCTCCACCCCCGCTGCTCTAACCTGCCGCGCCGGGGCCAGCACCTCCGCCCCCGCCGCCTGACATCCGCACGGGATTCTCCGCCGGTTTTTAAACCGGCCCCGCTGGCTGCTCGTGATGGCCCGAAAGGCCGATGATAGTCGGGGAGTGCGTGAGGACTCTGGGATTTCCCCGATATCACCGCGAATCACGGCCACCGGCGGGAGCTCTTGTTGTTGCGGCCGCCCTGCTCGCCCACGCCACCGGAAGTCAAGGTCGCCTTTCTTAATCTTAATTCTGAATATGCTTTCAGAGTCACCAGTTATCTCTTGATACCGCCACAAGGTTCAACCGAATATCGATCAAAGAGCCAATACACCAGTTAGTTAGTTTAAAGTCAATGATACTTTATTTACACACAGTGTGATTTACTCATTCACAATAACACTACAGGCTAAACTATGTCTATCACTAACACCTATACTTAACTTCGGGTGCCCACTTAGGTCAGAGGACCAGTGGCTGTTGTTTGGATCTGAGGCTGTTGGGTTCGAAGAAGTAGCCAGAGTATAGCTATGGTTGTCCGGTCACGAGCGTTGAACTTGAACTTACTTGCTTCTGGTGGTGCAGGTGGAGGGGTCTCTCCAGTTGCGAGCCGATTCCAAGAGAGGGAACACATGGCGGGGTTCCTTCTTATACTCGGGGGGGGGGGGGGGGCTTCGCGCTTCTAGGCGGGCCTTAAACTTGGTCCCAATTAATTGGGCAGCTTCTCGATCACTGCCATCGATCTGAGCAATAAAGGGGCGGGTGCCTTGATGGCTGGGCGTGTCCTAAGTGGCCTTTGGCCTTGCTTTGTTTGTTTCTTCTTGCTGGGGTAGTGGCGCCGGAATGTCTGGGACGGTATCGGCTACCTGAGCGCTAGGTCTTTGTTTATCGGAGATGGGCCACCAATGTGCAAATCGGCCAAGAGTTTTGGTTCTGTCTGCAGTCTGTCTTCTAACTACACATTCAGGCTCGATGCCTGCCTGTTACTTTGCATTGTCCGTTTTTCCCTGTATGCTCTGCGAGTGTCCATTTTATATGCTGAAAGTGGCCATCCCAGATGGCTACACTGTGTAGCACTACTTGCTGGTGTGAAACATGAACTACAGTTTGTGTGTACACAGCACTGATCTGGGGCAAAATTCTCCGCTATCGGCGCAAAGTCCGCCGATCGGCGCAAAAAACGGCGCAAATCCGACTTGCGTCACGTCGGAAAAATGGGTCGAAAGTCTCCGGCCCGAAATGGGCTAGCAGCGACGTGACGGGATCTGCGCTTGCGCACGTGGTTGACGCCATGCAGCGTCATACGCGCCGCACGGCGTGACGGCTCATAAGGCCGCGCTGCTCCCCCCCCACCCGACCGGAACACCCGACCGGATGGCTGGCCGCCGCTCAGCCCCGAGGTTCGAGTCATGGGATGTGGAGGCACTCCTGGACGCAGTGGAGCAGAGGAGGGATGCCCTGTATCCCGGGCACGGCCGCAGAGTTGCCCCACGCCACAGCCGGCGTCTGTGGAGGGAAGTGGCAGAGGCCATCACCGCTGTGGCCCTGACACCATGGACAGGCACCCAGTGCCACAAGAAGGTGAACGACCTCGTCAGAGCAGGCAGGGTGAGCCTCCCCATATCCCCCCTCCCCCATATCCCCCATATCCCCCTCCCCCCTCCCCCATATCCTCCCTCCCCCATATCCCCCCTTAACCATATCCCCCCTCCCCCATATCCCCCATAGCCCCCCTCCCCCATAGCCCCCCTCCCCCATAGCCCCCCTCCCCCATAGCTCCCCTCCCCCATATCCCCCCTCCCCCATATCCCCCCTCCCCCATATCCCCCCCATATCCCCCCTCCCCCATATCCCCCCTCCCCATATCCCCCTCCCCCATATCCCCCCTCCCCATTATCCCCCATATCACCCCCTCCCCATATCCCCCCTCCCCCATATCCCCCCTCCCCCATATCCCCCTCCCCCATATCCCCCTCCCCCATATCCCCCCTCCCCCATATCCCCCCTCCCCCATATCCCCCCTCCCCCATATCCCCCCCTCCCCCATATCCCCCCCTCCCCCATATCCCCCCATCCCCCATATCCCCAAGTGAATCCAGCCCTAACCTTCACCTCTGCAATGCACGCGCAACCGATGGCGTGCATTCATATACCTGCCAACAGTGTTGCCTTTTACCCCTGCCACCACCCCCACCCACCCCCCCACAGGAGAAGCGCGCACAAAACAATAGGGAGCATGTGAGGACTGGAGGAGGCCCTGCTGATGAGAGGCCACTGACCGAACACGAGGAAAGGGCCCTGGAACTGGCTGGCGGACCTGAGGACCGGGAGGTTGCTGATGCAGTGGTTGGGGGCGTAGTAGCAAGTGAGCCACCGACTGCCCGTCCCCATATCCCCCCTCCCCTATATCCCCCTCCCCCATATCACCTGATCACTGCCTGCGTGTCTAACCATGCATGCTTCATTGTGTATCGCAGGACCAAACGTCCAGGCACCCATCCCCGCAGATGCAGACCGCCCGCAGGATGCCCCTCGGAGGCCACGGGAGACGGAGAGACCCGGACCCTCCAGCATGCGATGCCCGCAGGATGCCCCTCGGAGGCCACGGGAGATAGAGAGACCCGGACCCTCCAGCATGCGACGCCCTCAGGATGCCCCTCGCACACCACGGGAGACGGAGAGACCTGGAGCAACAGGGAGACGACGCCCCCGTCACGTGCGGGAGCGACCACCCAGCGACGAGGGGGGCAGCCACAGGCCCCCGTCACATCCGAGCCAGGACACCACAACCCAGGACACCACTACCCGGGACACCACTACCCGCGACACCACTACCCGCGACACCACTACCCGGGACAGCACTGCCCAGGACACCCCTACCCGGGACAGCACTACCCAGGAAGATGAAATACCGGACAGTGACTCAGAGTGGATGGGTGGAAACGAACCCCCACCCCAAAGTGCCATGGACTCAGAGTGGGACGAAGAGCACGACACAACGCCATTGCTGTCACCAACACCCTTCACCATCGCAGAAACACTCACCTCGGTTGGGCACTTTAGTGATGAGGCGTCTGGTACACTCACTGGTGCGCACAACACAGCCGTCCCGGTACAGCAGGTGGAGGGAGGAGCAGCAGAGGGGCCGGGCGATCGGAGGGCAGCCCAGCCCAAGCGAACATCTGCCGCCCAGATGGATCCCGGGTTCCTGGAGTTACCACACCCACACATAGATCCGATGCAACCACCGACCCGGAGACGAGCGAAGAGGGTGACGGCCGGCTTGCGGCGGCTGCAGTCGCAGGTGGAGGAGTCCACCCGCGTCCAGGAGCTGGAAGTGGTGCGGGTCATACGTGCCACCCAGGCCGACACCGCACGGGTGGCATCCGCGGTGGAGGCAATGGGTGCGACGGTGTCAGACATGGGGAACGGTTTGCGAGGCCTGGGGCTTTCCGTGTAGGCGGCGTCTGTGGCCCAGGACATGGCTGCCCTCTCACAGGAGGCCATGAGCCAGTGCCAGCGCCAGATGGCAGAGGCGCTCAACACCGTAGCCCAGTCTCAGCAGGCCATAACCCAGTCTCTGCAGGCCATGGCCCAGTCTCTGCAGGCCATCGCTGAGGGCATCGGCGCCAGTGGCCATGTGCGAGCCGGCGTCGCACTGTCACAGACAGGGTTTGCCAACCCCCTGGGCTCCATGGCTGCAAACCTGCAGACCCCTGTCAATACCAGCACGGGCCTCCAGGACTGGCAGCGCCAGATGCCGGGGGGGGGGCGTCGGATGGCCAGTCCGTTCGCATCCCCCACCCATGTAGAGGCCTGGGGGCCATCGGGCACCCCGAGGGAGGAGGAGGTGGTGTGGTCCGTCCCGGGTCCCCCTGTAGGGGAGGTCCGGGAACACCGCGACACCTCGGACTCCCCCCCCCCCCCCCCCCTTCTGTCCCAGGTGCATCGGGTGGGCAACGAGCAGGACAGGCTGGCAGCTCGCCATCCCAGTCGCCCGGGCCGCAGCCTGGCCCATCTAGGCCAGGACGCCCCAGGAAACGGCCGCCAAAGGGATCCAGTGTCAGAGGGCAGGAATCACAGGAGTCCACCTCCAGTTCTGCTGTACCGACTGGGGAACCACGTAGACGTAGTCAAAGGGCCCGTAAGGCCAAACAATTAGACACTGAGTAAGTTGGCACGGGTGCAGGGCACAGATGAGTTTTAGGGGCTAGGGCACGTGCATGAACTCGTTTGGTTATTAAAGTCAATGTTACACCTACAGAAGCTGCCTTTGTGCTCTGTCCAAAGCGTGCGGGGGTGTCATGTACATTGAGCGCAAGTGTGTGAGGGGTGGTCTTACCTCAGCCCCAGGTGAGTCTGCCCCCTTCCCCCTGGGCCGCCATCAACATCCCCCGGGCAGAGGACGGGACCGTGCGCTGCAGTGTCACAGCCGCATGCAGGGATGGTCCGGGTGGATGGTGGTACTGTGGCCATGGGTCAGACATAGTCCAACGACGTGGAGCCAGGAGCTCACCGCAGGGCGGGTTGTCATCATCCTCCATGGCCTGCAATAGACACACGGCCACCCGCAACTGTGTGAGCCCGGCCCGTTGTGCCGCAGGTGGATCGGCAATGGGGGGGGTGGGTGGTGTGCATGTGGGTGGGGTTGGGGAGGGGGGGTGAGGGTGCTGGGTGGGTGGATGGGTGGGGGGTGTGGGTGGTCGGCTGTTGCCATGGTGTGCGGTCTGAGGCCATACTACCCGATTCCCACGCCCATCTAGTCAGTGAAGCGGGCGGCTATCAGTCTGTCCCGTGCCCGCTGGGCCAGCCGGTAACGGTGGACAGCCACCCGCCTGTGTCTACCCCGTCTGCCCTGACCATTACCCCCATCCCCCTCATCTGGGGAGGACTGCGCCTCTTCCTGCTGCTCCTCCACTCCGCCCTCCTCTGCCTGCGGCACATCGCCCCTCTGCTGGGCTATGTTGTGCAGGACGCAGCACACCACAATGATGCGGCCGACCCTATCTGACCGATACAGGAGGGTGCCCCCAGAGAGGTCCAGGCACCTGAAACGCATCTTCAGCACGCCAAAGCACCTCTCTATCACTCCCCTTGTCGCTACATGGGCATCATTGTAGCGGTTCTCCGCCTCATTGCGTGGCCTCCGTATAGGCGTCATCAGCCACGATCGCAATGGGTAGCCCCTGTCGCCCAGCAACCAGTCCCTCAGCCGGGGATGGCGTCCCTCGTACATGCTGGGGATGGATGACCGCGACAACACGTATGAGTCGTGTACACTGCCTGGGTAACAGGCGCAGACTTGCAGGATCATCATGCGGTGGTCGCAGACCACCTGTATGTTCATCGAATAGGTCCCCTTCCTATTGGTGAACACGGCCCTGTTATCTGCAGGTGGCCGCACGGCGACGTGCATCCCATCAATCGCGCCCTGGACCATGGGGAACCCGGCCACAGCAGAGAAGCCCACGGCCCGGGCATCTTGGCTGGCCCGGTCCACAGGGAAGCGGATGTAGCGGTGCGCCATGGCATATAGGGCATCCGTCACTGCCCGGATGCACCGATGTCTGCGATATGCCGGACAGGTCCCCACTCGGTGCCTGGAATGACCCCGTTGCATAAAAGTTCAGGGCCCCCGTAACCTTAACGGACACAGGGAGAGGGTGTCCCCCGCCAGTGCCACGCGGTGACAGGTGTGCCAGCAGGTGGCAGATGTGTGCTACGGTTTCCCGCCTCATCCGGAGTCTCCTCCTGCATTCCCGGTCCGTGAGGTCCTGGTATGACTGCCGGGGCCGGTACACACGGGGCGCCCTCAGGTGCCTCCGTTGCCGTGGGGCCGCGAAGTCCTCCTCCCCCTCCTCGTCTTGTCGGTCAGGTGTCCCTCCAGCCTGGGCGGCTGCCGCCAGTCCCTCTGCGGCAGCCTGCGCCGCCTCTCTGGCACGCTCCTCCTCCTCCTCATCCAGGGCAACATAGACATTAGCGGCTGCCGCCACGGCGGCCAACATCGCTGGATGATCGGAAAACATGACGGCCTGGTGGGGGGGGGGAGGGGAACGACGACATGTCATCATTGCCCATATCCCCTCCTCCCCCCAGCCAGGTGGCATGGACCGCATGCGTCCAACTGTTGGAAGCTGGCACCTGGCCAGGTGGACCAACTCACTTGCCCTCGCATCCCCCTCCCCGGCACGGAACCCCCATCCCCCTCCCCGGCACGGACCCTCCCAACCTCCTCCCCGGCACGGACCCCCCATCCCCCTCCCCGGCACGGACCCCACCAACCTCCTCCCCGGCACGGACCCCAACCTCCTCCCCGGCACGGACCCCCCATCCCCCTCCCCGGCACGGACCCCCCCATCCCCCTCCCCGGCACGGACCCCCCCCCAACCTCCTCCCCGGCACGGACCCCCCCCCCAACCTCCTCCCCGGCACGGACCCCAACCTCCTCCCCGGCACGGTCCCTCCCCATCCCCCTCCCCGGCACGGACCCCCCCAACCTCCTCCCCGGCACGGACCTCCCCCATCCCCCTCCCCGGCACGGACCCCCCCAACCTCCTCCCCGGCACGGACCCCAACCTCCTCCCCGGCACGGACCCCACATCCCCCTCCCCGGCACGGACCCCCCAACCTCCTCCCCGGCACGGATCCCAACCTCCTCCCCGGCATGGACCCCCCACCCCCCTCCCCGGCACGGACCCCCCCAACCTCCTCCCCGGCACGGACCCCAACCTCCTCCCCGGCACGGACCCCCCCATCCCCCTCCCCGGCACGGACCCCCCCCCCAACCTCCTCCCCGGCACGGACCCCAACCCCCTCCCGGCACGGACCCCCCATTCCCCTCCCCGGCACGGACCCACGGACCCCCCCAACCTCCTCCCCGGCACGGACCCCAACCTCCTCCCAGGCACGGACCCCCCATCCCCCTCCCCGGCACGGACTCCCCCAACCTCCTCCCCGGCACGGACCCCCCCAACCTCCTCCCCGGCACGGACCCCAACCTCCTCCCCGGCACGGACCCCAACCTCCTCCCCGGCACGGACCCCCCCCATCTCCCTCCCCAGCACGGAACCCCCCAACCTCCTCCCCGGCACGGACCACCCCCCCCCATCCCCCTCCCTGGCACGGACCCCCCCAACCTCCTCCCCGGCACGGACCCCAACCTCCTCCCCGGCACGGACCCCCCATCCCCCTCCCCAGCACGGACCCCCCCATCCCCCTCCCCGGCACGGACCCCCCCCAACCTCCTCCCCGGCACGGACCCCCCCCATCCCCCTCCCCGGCACGGCCCCCCCATCCCCCTCCCCGGCACGGACCCCCCCAACCTCCTCCCCGGCACGGACCCCAACCTCCTCCCCGGCACGGACCGCCCATCCCCCTCCCCCTCCCCGGCACGGACACCCCCAACCTCCTCCCCAGCATGGACCCCAACCTCCTCCCCGGCACGGACCGCCCATCCCCCTCCCCGGCACGGACCCCCCCAACCTCCTCCCCAGCACGGACCCCCCTCCCGGCACTCCCCCGGAGCCCAGCCCACTCTAACCCCCCCCCCCCCCCCGCCGCACACACACACACACACACAACCCGAGACACACCTCTCCCCACACATTCAGACTGCGGCCACGCCATCGCCTGCCCAGCGGCCAACCCCCCAGGCCGTCACTCACCTCCACGCTGGTCGGCGTGAACCTGGAGCACAGGGTCACGCCGATGAAAAGGAGGTTTGATTTACGTTGACGTGAACGGTCATCACGTCGACGGGACTTCGGCCCATTCCGAAGGGAGAATATCGGCAGGCCAAATATCGGCTGCCTTGTGCAGACCCGTGCCATTCTCCGACGGCAGCGGCGCCATTAACGCCCCTCCGACTTTTCTCCCTTCGGAGACTTTGGCAACCGGCGGGGGCGGGCTTCACGGCGGCCAACGGCCATTCTCCGACCCTCTGGGGGGTCGGAGAATGACGCCCCTTGTCACCAAGTACTGCTCTCCTCTAGAAAAAGGCATCCTGAAAGCGCCAATTACAGCCACCTTGTTCGTAAACATATAACATAGAACAGTACAGCACAGTACAGGCCTTTCAGCCCACGATGTTGTGCCAACCATTTATCCTGATCTAAGATCAACCTAACCTACACGCCTTCAATTTACTGCTGCCCATGTGCATGTCTAAGAGTCGCTTAAATGTCCCGAATGACTCTGACTCCACCACCTCTGCTGGCAATGCATTCCATGCACTCACCATTCTCTGTGTAAAGAACCTACCTCTGACATCTCCCCTATATCTTCCTCCAATCACCTTAAAATTATGTCACCTCGTGACAGCCATTTCCGCCCTGGGGAAAAGTCTCTGGCTATCCACTCTATCCATGCCTCTCATCACCTTGTACACCTTTATCAAATCACCTCTCTTCCTTCTTCGCTCCAGTGAAAAAAGCCCTAGCTCCCTCAACCTTTCTTCATAAGACATGCCCTCCACTCCAGGCAGCATCCTGGTAAATCTCCTCTGTACCCTCTCCAAAGCATCCACAACCTTCCATTAATGAGGCGACCAGAACTGGACACGAATTACAAGTGTGGTCTAATTAGGGTTTTATAAAGCTGCAGCAAAACCTCACGGCTCTTAAACTCAATCCCCCTGTTAATGAAAGCCAACGCACCATACGCCTTCTTAACAACCCTATCAACCTGGGTGGCAACTTTGAGGGATTTATATACGTGGACCTCAAGATCCCTCTGTTCCTCCACACTTCCAAGAATCCTGCCTTTAACCCTGTATTCAGCATTCAAATTCGACCTTCCAAAATGAATCACTTCACATTTATCAAGGTTGAACTCTATCTGCCACTTCTCAGCCCAGCTCTGCATCCTGCCAATGTCCTGTTGTAACCTGCAACAACACTCAACACTATCTACAACTCCCCCAACCTTTGTGTCATCGGCAAACTTACTAACCCACCCTTCCACTTCCTCATCCAAGTCATTTATAAAAATCACAAAGAGCAGAGGGCCTAGAACAGATCCCTGCAGGACACCACTGGTCACCGACCTCCAGGCAGAATACTTTCCATCCACTATCACTCGCTGTCTTCTTTCGGCCAGCCAATTCTGTATCCAGACAGCCAAATTTCTCTGTATCCCATGTCTCCTAACTTTCTGAATGAGCCTACCATGGGGAACCTTATCAAATGCCTTACTGAAATCCATATACACCACTTCCACTGCCCGACCTTCATCAATGTGTCTCGTCACATCCTCAAAAGAATTCAATGAGGCTTGTGAGGCATGACCTACCCCTCACAAAGCCGTGCTGACTATCCTTAATCAAACTATGTTTTTCTAAATAATCATAAATCCTATCTCTCGAATCCTTTCCAATATTTTGCTCACCACAGACGTAAGACTGATGGGTCTGTAATTCCCAGGGATTTCCTTATTCCCTTTCTTGAACAGGGGAACAACATTCATCTCCCTCCAATCATCTGGTACTACTCCAGTGGAGAGTGAGGACGCAAAGATCTTCGCCAACGGCGCAGCAATCTCCCCCTTTGCTTCCCGTAGTAACCTAGGATATATCCCGTCAGGCCCAGAGGACTTATCTATCCTGATGCTTTTCATTTTATTCTTCTGTAAACATCTAAACTCCGAAAACCTAACAACCATTCCTGCCCCTGTGAAATCCATGTCTCCGTAATGGCCACAACATTGTAGTTCCAAGTACGGATCCATGCTCGAAGTTCATCTCCCTTATTCCTGACACTCATTGCATTGAAACAGACACACTTTAACCCATTCCACTGAGTGCAACTTTGCCCTATCAACTTTCTATCCTTCCTCACAGACTGGCTGCATACTATTTCTGCCTCTTCAACAGCTACCCTATCCTCTGATCCATAGCTCTGGTTCCCAAAACATTTTAGTCAACAGCACCTTGAGTTTTACCATTCAGAGGGGGATTTGGGGCCTCTGCTGCACAGCAGAGGTAAAGTACTGAGCGCAGCTCCCGAATACCACATGCTCAATGCAAAAGTGATTCTAAATGGGAACTCAGGAGTGAAGACAAGCATCCAGCAGAGGGCAGTAGAGCGGAGATGCTGATTGGTGTTGCAAGGGAAATTTGCATACCTCCATCGTGGTCAGCCTAATTTGAAGGTAGTTTGTGGAGGAGCTGTTGTCAAGAGACACTTAAACCCGAAACACTTCTCAGTGTTTCCCTCCCTACCCCCTCCTCTAACCAAAAAAAACAAAACAACCGCTGTGAAGATCAAGAGGAAGGTTCGAGGTCAGTGACTGGTAAGTAGTGTTTCTGTTTTCTTTTTCTTTTCATTGGTATATTGATATATTTTTTTATTTAATTTTAATTTTTTGGGGGTAAATTGTAATTGTTGAAGTTAACCAAAGGTTTAAGACATGGCAGGTGACCTCAGACCCGTGTCATGCTCCTCGTGTGCGATGTGGGAGCTCAGGGACACGTCCACTGTCCCTGGCTCCTTCACGTGCAAGAAGTGTGTCCAGTTGTAGCTCCTGTTAGACCGCTTGACGGCTCTGGAGCTGCGGATGGACTCACTTTGGAGCATCCGCGATGCTGAGGACGTCGTGGATAGCACGTTTAGCGAGTTGGTCACACCGCAGGTGAAAGATACTGAGGGAGATAGAAAATGGGTGACCAAAAGACAGAGCAAGAGTAGGAAGGCAGTGCAGGTGTCCTCTGCAGTCATCTCCTTGCAAAACAGATATACCGCTTTGGATACAGTTGAGGGAGATGGCTCACCAGGCGACGGCAGCAGCAGCCAGGTTCATGGCACCATGGCTGGCTCTGCTGCGCAGCTGGGCAGGAAGAAGAATGGCAGGGCTATAGTGATAGGGGATTCAATTGTAAGGGGAATAGACAGGCGGTTCTGCGGACGCAATCGAGACTCCAGGATGGTATGTTGCCTCCCTGGTGCAAGGGTCAAGGATGTCTCGGAGCGGTTGCAGGACATTCTGGGGGGGGGGGGGCGGAGGGTGAACAGCCAGCTGTCGTGGTGCACATAGGCACCAACGATATAGGTAAAAAATGGGACAAGGTCCTACAAGCTGAATTTAGGGAGTTAGGAGTTAAACTAAAAAGTAGGACCTCAAAGGTAGTAATCTCAGGATTGCGACCAGTGCCACAAGCTAGTCAGAGTAGGAATGTCAGGATAGATAGGATGAATGCGTGGCTCGAGAGATGGTGCAAGAGGGAGGGATTCAAATTCCTGGGACATTGGAACCGGTTCTGGGGGAGGTGGGACCAGTACAAACCGGCCGGTCTGCACCTGGGCAGGTTTGGAACCGATGTCCTGGGGGGGGGTGTTTGCTAGAGCTGTTGGGGAGAGTTTAAATTAATGTGACAGGGGGATGGGAACTGATGCAGGAAGTTGGAAGGTAGTAAAACAGGGACAGAAACAAAAGGCAGTAAGGGGGAAAGTGTAAGGCAGAGAAGCCATAGTCAAAAATCAAAAATGGCGACAGTACAAGGTACAGTGACTGAGGGGAGCTCAGTGAATAGGACCAGGAATACTAAAAGGAATAAAACGGGAGGTGAAAACATTAATGGTAAGCGACGCGGCAGGTTTTTACATGAAGATATGGGTTCAACGACAAGGAAAATTAGGAGAAAGGTTAAGAGGAAATATAACTTAGGAGAGGTTACTGATCGAGGTGTTCAGATTCAGAACAGAGGTAAAAAAGCCAACATAAGTGTACTTTACCTGAATGCTCGTAATATTCGGAATAAGGTAAATGAGTTGATGGTGCAAATCATCGTGAATGACTATGATTTAGTGGCCATTACTGAAACATGGTTAAAGGATGGTCACGACTGGGAGTTAAATGTCCGAGGGTATCAAACTATTCGGAAGGACAGAGTGGATGGTAAGGGAGGTGGTGTAGCTCTGTTATTTAAGGATGACATCCGGGCAACAGTAAGGGATGACATCGGTGCTAAGGACGATAAGGTTGAATCCATTTGGGTGGAAATCAGGAATAGTAAGGCGAAAAAGTCACTGACAGCAGTAGTCTATAGGCCACCAAATAGTATTATGGTGGGGCAAGCAATAAACAAAGAAATAACTGAGGCATGTAGAAATGGTACAGCAGTTATCATGGGGGATTTTAATCTACATGTTGATTGGTTTAACCAGGTCAGTCAAGGCAGCCTTGAGGAGGAGTTTATAGAATGTATCCGCGATAGTTTCCTGGAACAGTATGTAATGGAACCTACGAGGGAACAAGCGGTCCTAGATCTGGTCCTGTGTAATGAGACAGGATTGATTCAGGATCTCATAGTTAGGGATCCTCTCGGAAGGAGCGATCACAATATGGTGGAATTTAAAATACAGATGGAGGGTGAGAAGGTAAAATCAAGCACTAGTGTTTTGTGCTTAAACAAAGGAGATTACAATGGGATGAGAGAAGAACTAGCTAAGGTAGACTGGAAGCAAAGACTTTATGGTGAAACAGTTGAGAACCAGTGGCGAACCTTCCAAGTGATTTTTCACAGTGCTCAGCAAAGGTTTATACCAACAAAAAGGAAGGACGGTAAAAAGAGGGAAAATCGACCATGGATATCTAAGGAAATAAGGGAGAGTATCAAATTGAAGGAAAAAACATACAAAGTAGCAAAGATCAGTGGGAGACTAGAGGACTGGGAAATCTTTAGGGGGCAACAGAAAGCTACTAAAAAAGCTATAAAGAAGAGTAATGAAAAAATGAAATGAGTAAGATAGATTGTGAGAGTAAACTTGCTCAGAATATAAAAACAGATAGTGAAAGATTCTACAAATATATAAAACAAAAAAGAGTGGCTAAGGTAAATATTGGTCCTTTAGAGAATGCGAAGGGAGATTTAATAATGGGAGATGAGGAAATGGCTGAGGAACTGAACAGGTTTTTGGGTTGGTCTTCACAGTGGAAGACACAAATAACCTGCCAGTGACTGATGGAAATGAGGCTATGACAGGTGAGGACCTTGAGAGGATTGTTATCATCAAGGAGGTAGTGATGGGCAAGCTAATGGGGCTAAAGGTAGACAAGTCTCCTGGACCTGATGGGATGCATTCCAGAGTGCTAAAAGAGATGGCTAGGGAAATTGCAAATGCACTAGTGATAATTTACCAAAATTCACGAGACTCTGGGGTGGTCCCGGCGGATTGGAAATTGCAAACGTGACACCACTGTTTAAAAATAGGAGGTAGGCAGAAAGTGGGTAATTATAGGCCAGTGAGCTTAACTTCGGTAGTAGGGAAGATGCTGGAATCTATCATCAAGGAAGAAATAGCGAGGCATCTGGATGGAAATTGTCCCATTGGGCAGACGCAGCATGGGTTCATAAAGGGCAGGTCGTGCCTAACTAATTTAGTGGAATTTTTTGAGGACATTAACAGTGCGGTAGAAAACGGGGAGCCAATGGATGTGGTATATCTGGATTTCCAGAAAGCCTTTGACAAGGTGCCACACAAAAGGTTACTGCATAAGATAAAGATGCATGGCATTAAGGGGAAAGTAGTAGCATGGATAGAGGATTGGTTAATGAATAGAAAGCAAAGAGTGGGGATTAATGGGTGTTTCTCTGGTTGGCAATCAGTAGCTAGTGGTGTCCCTCAGGGATCAGTGTTGGGCCCACAACTGTTCACAATTTACATAGATGATTTGGAGTTGGGGACCAAGGGCAATGTGTCCAAGTTTGCAGACGACACTAAGATAAGTGGTAAAGCAAAAAGTGCAGAGGATACTGGAAGTCTGCAGAGGGATTTGGATAGGCTAAGTGAATGGGCTAGGGTCTGGCAGATGGAATACAATGTTGACAAATGTGAGATTATCCATTTTGGTAGGAATAACAGCAAAAGGGATTATTATTTAAATGCTAAAATATTAAAACATGCTGATGTGCAGAGAGACCTGGGTGTGCTAGTGCATGAGTCTCAAAAAGTTGGTTTACAGGTGCAACAGGTGATTAAGGCGGCAAATGGAATTTTGTCCTTCATTGCTAGAGGGATGGAGTTTAAGACTAGGGAGGTTCTGCTGCAATTGTATAAGGTGTTAGTGAGGCCACACCTGGAGTATTGTGTTCAGTTTTGGTCTCCTTACTTGAGAAAGGACGTACTGGCACTGGAGGGTGTGCAGAGGAGATTCACTAGGTTAATCCCAGAGCTGAAGGGGTTGGATTACGAGGAGAGGTTGAGTAGACTGTACTCGTTGGAATTTAGAAGGATGAGGGGGGATCTTATAGAAACATATAAGATTATGAAGGGAATAGATAGGATAGATGCGGGCAGGTTGTTTCCACTGGCGGGTGAAAGCAGAACTAGGGGGCATAGCCTCAAAATAAGGGGAAGTAGATTTAGGACTGAGTTTAGGAGGAACTTCTTCACCCAAAGGGTTGTGAATCTATGGAATTCCTTGTCCAGTGAAGCAGCTGAGGCTCCTTCATTAAATGTTTTTAAGATAAAGATAGATAGTTTTTTGAAGAATAAAGGGATTAAGGGTTATGGTGTTCGGGCCGGAAAGTGGAGCTGAGTCCACAAAAGATCAGCCATGATCTCATTGAATGGTGGAGCAGGCTCGAGGGGCCAGATAGCCTACTCCTGCTCCTAGTTCTTATGCAAGCTATTTAGCCCGTCAAGTCTAACCTGCCATTCAATTTTTTAAAAATTAATTGTTTGTATGTGGGCGTCGCTGGCTGGACTAGCGTCTATTGCCCATCCTTAGTTGCCCTGGAGAGGGCAGTGGTGAGCTGCCTTCTTGAGCCGCTGCAGTCCATGCAGTGTAGGTACATCCACAGTGCTGTTAGGGAGGGAGTTCCAGGATTTTGACCCAGTGAAGTAACAGCAATATATTTTCAAGTCAGGATGGTATGTGGCTTGGAGGGGAACTTCCAGGTGGTGGTGTTCCCATATGTCTGTTGGTCTTGTCCTTCTAGATGGTAGTGGCCATGGATTTGGAAAGTGCTGTCTGAGGAGGCTTGGTGGGTTTTTGCAGTGCATCTTATAAATTATGCAAACTGCTGCCAGTGTTCATCGGTGGTGGAGAGAGTGTATGCTTGTGGATAGATTGTCACTTTGTTCTGGGTGGTGTCAAGTTTCTTAAGTGTTGTTGAAGGTGTGCTCATCCAGGCAAGTGGAGAATATTCCATTACACTCTTGACTTGTGCCTTGTACATGGTGGACAGGCTTTAGGGAGTCAGGAGGTGAGGTACTCGCCAC